>NC_142928.1:196550747-196595747 GCF_046866305.1 Octopus bimaculoides
CATATATGGGCCGGTATGGATTGATCGATAAATTAACAGAATGAGATATAAAAAACTCCAAGGCTGTGAAAATTTTCAGAACATTTATAAAGTAAAGGTCTTACAGCTGTGGAGGCTCGTGGCTTAGTGGATAGGGTGTTGGACTCATGATCGTAATATTGTGGTTTCGATTCTTGGACCGGGCGATGCTTTGTGTTCTTGAGCGAAACACTTCATTTCACGTTGCTCCAAGCCACTCACCTTCTGGAAGTAGATTGTTACTGTCCAGATGCTTGTATAACTCTTCCGCTGCGACACCGGTGATAAGCTTCCACATTAGTGGCAGACAGGTTATGGGTCGAAAAATTGATGTCAAGTTCCTTTTCAAGGCATCCCTTAGGCATGTGTTGGTTCAGTTGCCATCCAGGCGGAGACCTTAGGCGTCGAAGAAGATCAGCAAGCCGCTTTTTTCCGAAGAACTTTCGGGCCGAGACTGATGGATAGCTTCCAAAAATCTCCGGCCTGGCAGTTCTGCCGGGGAGCTTTGCCTGTTCGAGATAAACTTCACAGGCACAGAAGTTCCGCTAGCCGAGCATGCCCGAGATGTGCGCAGGACGAAGACAGTCCTACATGCACCCATCCAGTGCCCGAGTATTGCTGACCTGTGGATTTGTGTCGAACACCTGGTGACGCGTGTGGGACGGATCTGGCTGTCAACTGAATCCATCGTGAAGATCGCCCCGAAGCCTTCCTTTAACCGGGAAGGAAAGGCTGTTTTTAGATGTTTAGTGTCCATGGCGAAAGAGGTTGTATGGTGGACGAGATTGAAGGTGCTGAAGACAAACACTTTTCTCTTTCGCCAATCCCTGATGAACTTCTTCAAGTTTCACTTGAAAAGGAAAATAAGGGTAGAGAGGGGAATGATGTCTTCCAACCAATTTGCTGAAAAGCCGATGGAAGTGGCGAGAATGGTGCGAGTGAACAGGCCTGTCCTGAGCATTCGCCTGTAGTTGGAAAAAAGGCAACTGCCCCAAAAGTCAGGGTACATGAGGTTCTTCCATGAGCAGCCCTCAAATGTCTCCTCCCTATTGAGGATCACACATTGTTGATTTTTTTTATTTTGTTAGTTTTGTTTACACGCAAAACCCTCTCAACACACACTCACACACACATACACACACACATTATTTGTTTTTTCCTCTGCTGTCCATAATTTTTTCTTAATGTAGATCTTCTGGTTAATAAAGAAATCATCATCATCATCTTTATTATTATTATTATTATTATTATTATTATTATTATTATTATTATTATTATTATTTTATGTTTGACGTTTGCTTTGTATTTGTACAAGTTGGATCCAAGTCTCACCCAGAGACCTCAACTTAGAAGTTCATATTGGTGTTATGCCTAGGGTGTCATATATTTGGTTTTGCACATAGTATTGTTCTAGATAATGTTTAAGAAACCATAAGAAAATTATGTGTTTGTTTTAAAACTTGAGATTACATAGACAGTATTTTGCTATTATTTTTATTATTATTATTATTATTGTTGTTGTTGTTGCTGTTGTTGCTCTTCTTCTTCTTCTTCTTCTTCTTCTTCTTCTTCTTCTTCTTCTTCTTCTTCTTCTTCTTCTTATTATTATTATTATTATTATTATTATTATTATTATTATTATTATTATTATTATTATTACTTCCGCCTTAGCGAAGGTTGGGGTATTGTTTTCAGTCGTGTTTGTTTCTTTCTTTGTCCATGGACAAGATATCTCAAGAACCGCTGGATGGATTCGGATGAAACTTTCAGGGATGTTTGGCCACGTTACTGGTACGAACTAATTAGATTTGGGGATCGATCCAGTATCGGACGAAGATCTTGGATTATTTATCGGGTTATTTTTTTTACTTAATTTTTGAGAGTAGTCTGGTTCATATTTTCGTTTGTGAGAGCAGTCGAGTTTATTTCAGTTATTCTCGTTTAAAAAATCATCTCTGGCTAATCGTTGAGAAGACGTTGATGTTGCCGTGACAGAGATTTGCGCTCTCTAAGTGCTCTTGTTATTATTATTATTATTATTATTATTATTATTATTATTATTATTATTATTATTATTATTATTATTACTATTATTATTATTATTATTATTACTATTATTATTATTATTATTATTATTGTGTATAGAAGTGCGCTGTGTGGTGCAGTAAAAACCGGGTAAAATAAAGCAAGTAATGGCAAAGAGAGAAACATTAATGAATGTCAGTAAAATAATGTTAAATAAAGAAACCGAGATAAGAGACTTGGATTAAAGACAGAGATTTATAAATACTTAGGAATTAATGAAGTAGACAGGAGAGAAATGGAAGATGAGGTTAACTAAATTAGATAAAGACTTAAAACAAAGCTAATTGCAAACATTCAAGTAATTGGTGTCAATAGTTTAGCTGATGTCCCAATAATAAACACCAAAGCCCATAGACTCTATTCTCAAATGGATGTTAAGTGAATTAGCAAGATTTTGGTGGTCGATTTGGCAGAATCATTAGAGCCTTGTGATGTTTGTTCTGGTTGTTTCTTCTCTTAGTTTAAACGTAGCCCATAGAATCTTTGCCATTTGTCCTTCCTGGGTCGATAAAATAATGCGGCACCCAAATTGAGAGGCAATTTCATACTTTCTAACCCTAACCCTAAGCCATCTATATAGAACAAGTGGTCTAACTTTTCTTCATTTTCAAAGAGTACCTCGATGTCACTTTCTGTAATGTCTGTGGAAGGATGTCATACTAATCACAAACCGCAACGGCGGCAGACGATCTTCTTGAAATATGCCTCTCCTGATGTTAATCGTTGCCAAAACAATTCCACGCGATGGCAACTCTGTATTCCAGTTCTACATTGATCGGATAAAATTTTAAATGTTATCTGACACCTTTACCAACACAAGGCTTTCTAAAATCCAGGAATGAGGGATCATGTCATACGCTTTCTTATAATTGATCCACGCCATATCCAGATTAGTATTTCTTTTCTTGCAGCCGTTCAGGACCATTCTGTTTAACAGAAGTTGATCTTTTGTCCAACGGTTTTTCTTTCTGCATCCACCCTGTTTCACTGGCAGTTTGTTATTCATTCCAAGGAAGTTATACACACAATTAGGTATTATTCCTGTCACCAACTTCCACATCAGAGGTAGGCAGGTGATAGGCTGGTAATTATCCACCGCATTACCTTTACTGGGGTCCTTTTGGAAGAGAAAAAAAACCTGTGGTCATCCACTTTTGGAATTCCTCTCCGTTTTTATTATCCACAAGCTGGCGGCATTGTTACCGCGCCGGGAAAAATGCTTAGCACTTTGGTCGACTATTTGGAGAAAGGCGAGGCTGTAGAGAGAAAACGCATGCTGTGGGGAGACGGTAAATAATAGAAACTGAAATGCAGGAGGTGGGGCAGGGCTGTGCGAGGGATAAATCGGCTGATTTTGAATGCCCTTCCCTATGAGACTTATGGTTATAAGCTAAATTAATCTACTGGCACCATGACAAACATCTACCACAGCAGAACGGAAGAATTTCCCGTTCTCTGAGCTGGAGTATGGTTGTGCTGCTGAAGAAGGCCACCAACAAGGACTTCCGACCCTTTGCTAAATGAAGACTTTAAATTTTGGTGAAGGGGTTAGCTAAGGATCTCTACTTACTCTTATCACAACAGGAACGTGGAACATACAAAAAAGAAAATGATTTGGTTGGAGAAAAGCAGGAACCACTTTTACCACCATCAAAGAACCCCTGGTTGCATCCTTCCCCACCACCAACATGACTTTACGCAGATGTTTCATTCTGGACAATAAGAGAAGTTTCGTATCAGGCTGCAACCCATAGCCTTATTTTCAAAAAAATCCTAGGTTCTCCAGAAACACGCTACTCTGCATTTAACCTCAAGTTGTTTCTTTTTGCATCCGCTATTCTCAGCATTTTCTTTAAGGACCCCTTTTTCAAATGTTGACAGACCACAAAACTACTCCTCTTCTGATAAGTTATAACCATTTCAAATTCAAAAACGGGCCTACAGTGTTCTCTTGTCACCAACTTGTTTCTTCAGTTTGATTCGAAGCAGACGACACAAAACTTTTCCTTTTGACGTCGTCTTTCGTTGCCATGGTTACAAAAGTGTTGTTAATAATGCAGACACATTCGTCTCTCTTCTCTTTCTCTCTCTATGGTTCAATTAAAATCTCCCTTTCATTACCTGTGTGTTAACATTCGTCTCCGGTGAATATAATTATTTCTTCACAGGAGTCCATATTTGTTTTCCAAGAAAACTAATAAGTTTGCAAAGACAAAATTTTAAAACAGACGATTCTAGCGAGTGGGGGGAAATCAAGCAAAACGGGCGTAAAAAAAAAAACTCGTCGAAAACGAAACAGGCTTGTTTCTCTGTATAGCCATCAGAAGCTATGCATAAGTGCAGCGAAACCACGTTTGAAACACACACACACACACACACACACACACACACACACACACACACACACACAAACACACACACACACTTATATACGTGCATGTGTGAATGAGTGAATGAGTCATGTATGTATACGTCTATGTGAGTGTGTGTGTGTGTGTGTGTGTGTGTGTGTGTGTGTGTGTGGTTAAGTTTTCAATTTTCTTTTCTCAGTGAAACATTATACTCATCGAATTCAAATGAATTAAATATATATTTTTATGTTTATTACATAATTATACGGGTGATTGTGATTGAAATCTAACTGGGGAAACAGCTGTAGGGCATAGAATAAAATTTTAAAATATCAGTGACAGTTTTTTGTATGTATGTCTATATTCTCTTCTATTTTTAATTGTCTAAATTCTTCCTGTAAAGAAGGAGCTGGTTTCTAACAAACATACAAAGCTCCATCGCTGGAATGTAAATTGCTAAAACAAATACACATTTCATAGTCGAACAAAGCCTTGCATATTTTTACAGTTCCGCTTATTGATAATCTTTGTAATGTGCGAATTAGTTGATTTCCTGTTCTGAAAACCCTAGATTTTCCGGAATGTCATTGAAGCATTTATTCACAAAGCCTTATGCACCAGTTATTACTGATATAAATATGAATTTGCAATCCGGATATGGAAGCTAGGGGGTTCGAAGCAGTTGTCCATAGTTATCTTCTTCCTTCATGATTTTCACAGAGATATTCACATCAGCAGAACAACTGACCTTTATGACAGTACACACTTTTCCTTCTCTGTCCTAGATAACATTATCCGGCCTGCTATGCTTTACACTTGAAAGATATTTTGATGGTTCCACTAGTATTCTTTGTGTTGATGTTTATATTCAATAACGGGAATTCTCTGTATGTATATGTGTGTATCTATGTATGTATGTATGTATGTATGTATGTATGTATGTATGTATGTATGTATGTATGGTCACGCGTGGACGGCCATCATCATGTATGTATATATGTATGTATGTATGTATGTATGTATGTATCTATGTATGTATGCTTGCATGTAAGCTTGCATGCATGTCTATCTGTGTGTATGTATGTGTCTGTCTGTCTGTCTGTCTGCACCTTTTATCCGTCTATCTATCTTTCTATCTATCTACCTACCTACCTCTTTGTCTGTCTGTCTGTGTATAAATGTATAGTAAAAGTTAAGAAAAATTGTTGTGAAGTATCAACACAGTTGACAAGATGAAAAAGAATTATGCGGGGCAAAGTTAAAAGATGGAAAATAATCATAGACAAAAAGAAGAAAAAAAAAAACAAACAAGCAAAATATGAGAAGCCCTTAACGGCTGTTGCCAAAGCAACAACCCCTTGTTTGAGCTGAGCAGAAAGCTATATAATAATAATAATGTGATAGCTAATGATTTTTGGTAAAGGATAACGCTTAAGAGTATTTAGTTAAAAATCTGATTTAAGAAGATTAATTGAAGCCAAGCTAAATGAATGGGAGCTTCGTCATTTACAACGACGATGAAATTACAAAATCTATCATTGAAAACGCAGCCAGTAGATATAGCATGTTCTAAATTAAACTATCTTCATTTAATCTAATGAACAAGAAATAAGGTTTACAGGTGAGCGGCGGGAGAAAATTGGGTGACATTCACATCTTACTTAAGGACGTAAGTGACAAAAATAGAACTACAACTGGATTGTCTTAAGCGACAGCGTCCGCCATTGGATGCCTGTATAAGTGTATGACGTCAAAATCGTAGAAAAACAAAACAAAAATAGATAAGATTGAATGATATTTATGCCTTTCCCAATGGAATTAACGATGTAAGAGAAGTGGAATAGATATTATAGAGGAATGTGACTGAATTGCAAGAATGATTTCATGAAGTCGTTTGTCTATATATATATATATGTTTGTATAGGTGTGTATGTACATGTGTGTGTGTGTGTGTGTGTGTGTGTGTGTATGTGTGTGTGTGTGTGTGTGTGTGTACGAGTGTAAATGTGTGTACGCCTTGGACATTTACATGTTCACAACTGGAAAATTATCCAAGAAGCATGGAACTTGTTCTGGAGTGTAGGAAGTATAATAGATATTGACGGCAACTCATTCCATTTGTATTAACAATTTTACCATAAAAGGTGACATGCATAACTTTCACAAACATTAACTGTGCTCAACAACTGCTATATTAAATATATACAGCACAAAATATATGATTACCTAACTGTGATACATAATTAAATTAAATTAATTATGTATCACAATTATGCAATTGCACATTTGGTTGTGTGTATCTTAATGAAACAGCTGTTGAACTCAATTGAAGTATGGACTATATGTGAAATTTATGCTTCCTGCTTTTATTTTAAATATGTTATTCTAAAAGAACGTTATATATAACTACACGCAACTGGGTCGCACTTGGATTTATTTAATTAATTAAGCTCATAATTATTGTAGGTTTATTCTTTGACGTTTATACATCAAATTTCTGTATGGAATATCAATGATTTTATTAATTCCAAAGGTTTATCGATTAGAATAGGGCTTGAAATTAGCATATTGCTGATAGGAATTATATTGATCTCCCTCTTACTTTTGTGAATGAATGAAAGGAAAAGTTATCTCCATGGGAACCAAAGAACGATACCAAACAAAGCTATTTCCGTTTTATCTAAGATTTATCTATCTATCTATCTATCTATCTATCTATCTATCTATCTATCTGTCTGTCTACCTATCTATCTATCTATCTATCTATCTATCTATCTATCTATCTATCTGTCTGCCTGCCTGTCTGTCAGTCTATCTTTATATATCAAGTTTCATTTCCACTACATAGATCAGAATAAATATGTATTTTTTATCAGTTATTTCATGCTCCGGTTCATTGGATCCCAGATACCTGACAATTTCTAGCAACACATCACGCGACGTCCGATGAGCCCTGAAGAGGTTTAATGATTGACCGAGGACACTTACTTCTGCAAGTAAGCTAGCAGTGATTGTTAAACGTTATACCCCGGGTGGATTTGTTTTGACGCAACGTAAACTGGAGATGAATCGTAACATCGTTAAGAAAAATAAGTCTCGGCTCATACTCCAATAAACTATTGGATTATATTTATTTCCCTTGATTTATTTAAAAATATTTCATCAAACATTCTTTCTATGTGTCACTGTTTTCACTATTAATCTCTCCCTCATTAAGACTCTCTACGAGCCAATGTCTCCAACTGTCAACCATCATAGGTGTCATTGACACTAATTGTCAACCTCTACGAGTGACAATGTCTCCAACTGGCAGCCTCTTCAGGTTTCTCTGTCTCCATCTGTCAACCTCTGTAGGTACCAACGTTTCCCAGGGCCAGCTTGTACAAATATCTTTGACACCAACTGTCAATTTCCACATTTGAAAATGTCAGCAAGTGTCAACCGCCACCGGCATCAATGTCAACAACTGTCCACGTCCACAGGTTTTCGACTGTCAATCTTCTCATCTGTCAACCTCTCCCTACGTAAAATACTTTGTCAATCTCTCCATGTATCGCTATCTCCACATGTCAACCCGTCCACATGTTAGGGACCCACTCCCCTCCCCCTTCCCTCCTTCCCATTTCCTTCTCTCTCCATGTAACTTTATCTTTTATATCCATTCTACTCTCTCCTCTCCTCACTCCATCTCTGCCACTCACCTTACCCTCATTACTCTCTCTTGTATTTCACCCTCTCCCCCGTCTTATAATTCGCCTCCTCCCCTTGATCTCAAGCCTCATCCTTTCTCTTCCTCTCTCTCTCTCAAACATCACTTCTCATTGCTCCCTCCTCTCTCACTTTCACTCTCATACTTTGTCTCCCATATTCCTTCCTCACTTCCCCTCTTCCCCGTCTTCTCTCTCTCTCTCTCTCTCTCTCTCCCTCTCTCTCTCTCTCTCTGTTTCTCTGTTCATGTCTCTTCCAACTCAGAGCCATTCTAATCACATTATCAACAGTGATAGTGATGGCCGTCAACTGTCCGTGCGAGCGCGCGCATGTGTATGTATGTGTGTGTGCGTGTGTATGCGTGTGTGTGTGTGTGTGTGTGCGTGCGTGCGTGCGTGCGAGTGTGTGTGTGTGTGTGCGTGCTTTAGTCACACACACACATACACACACATGCGTTCGCACACTTGAAGACATACACAGGGAGACACTCAGTTCCTGTAGTCGATGTCTTTGCGTGGGATGGCCATTAGAAAAGATTTCTAAACTCCAAAGATCTCCCATCAGGTAACAGCAGCAGCAGCCGCAGCAGCAGCAACATCATAAGTCAGTCTCCCAGTTGTTGCTGCTGTTGTTGTTGCATCAGTGCAACAATAAAGTATTTCAGCCGTATATTGAAGACGCATTTCGTTGCTCTGTTCACATCTATGAATACACACCCACACACACACAAGCACTTAGGCACAGCGCACGCAGAATGCAAACTCATACACTCACATAAACAACACGCACACACACACACACACAGATCATTTGACAAATGTCTCTTTCCTTTTCACTTACACTGACACACTGACACACTTAAACACACACACACAGTCACACACACTACTCGTGTACAGACACACACATACATACACTCACAGATACACTCACACACACACATACACACACATACACGCACACATACAACTACTCCTGTACATGCACACACACGTACATACATTCACACAAACACTCACACACACATACATGCACACACATACATACACATTCTCTCTCTCACACACATACACA
Organism: Octopus bimaculoides; assembly: GCF_046866305.1. Taxonomy (NCBI): domain Eukaryota; kingdom Metazoa; phylum Mollusca; class Cephalopoda; order Octopoda; family Octopodidae; genus Octopus; species Octopus bimaculoides. The sequence goes on from NC_142928.1 coordinate 196,559,984, forward strand.
CACACACACACAAAGCGACCAACATGCAGTCACACACAACAACACACGCACATACACATATATATAAATTCTCACACACACACATACACTCACACACACACACACACACACACACACACACACACACCTACACAGCCTCCTGGCCTCCTGGCCTCCCTCCTCCATCTTGAACCTCCAAATCTTCACTAATTCTCTCTTCATCCTTTGTTGTCGCTGATTATCTCGTCTGCTCTCTTCACATTTCATCTGGCTTCTTCTTCTTCTTCTTCTTATGATGTCTACCTTTGATGCTGCTGCTGCTGATGATGATGATAGTGATGGTGGTAGCGGTGGTGGTGAGGATGATGATGATGATGATGATGTTCTTTACCACACTTCTCCATCACCACCATCACCACTACCAACAACAGCAGCAGTAATCCTAACCCGACCACCACCACCACCACCACCATCACCATCATCATTTTCACGAGCAACGTGAGTAGCAGCATTAATGTCCATTGTCAAAAAGCACTCCTTCCCGCAACCAAACCTCTTCCCCCCCCCCCCCCACCGCCATCCTACCTACAAAACCACCCACATATCCATTAGGGTTAATTACACACTCATTCATCTCTACACGCATCTACACCTCCACTCAAATACGCTCTCCAACACTAACACAGTCACATAGAGACAATAACACGCACGCAACCAGCTGCAGCGGATTTGTTCATTACATATACAACTGTATATATTTAAGAGAGATGTGTCTATATGATGTATATGAGCATATATATATATATATATATATATATATATATATATATATATATATATATATATATATATACATACATACATACGTGCATACATACACACACATATATACACATTTATATGGAAACACGTCTATTCATATCTATCTCTCTCTCTCTCTCTCTCTCTCTATATATATATATATATATATATATATATAAAAGAGTGTAAATGTGTATAGATAGATAGATAGATAGATGTAGATATATACATATACGTATGCATACACATAAGTACATACACATATATAGATAGGGAGAAAGAAAGAAAGAAAGAAAGTGTTTCTTTCAAACGTATGATACGGCTAGACTTAAGATTATTGTTATTATCACCATTATTATTATTCATATACACTCAACAGATTAGATTGTTGGAAACGAAAAGAATCCTAACATCGGGCTACAACAAGTTGTCTTAAATGCCAAAAACCTTCCTATTGGGTTACAGCAAGTAACCTTAGATGCCAAGAACCCCACTAAGTAACCTAGCTGTCCCTAATAACATTGTTTTCTGAAGCTGTACAAAACTGGGGTTTATGCCTATTTCCTCTGCCCATCTGTTCAAATCTTTAGGGATAGTTCCTAATGCACCTATGACTGCTGGGATACATTTTACCCACACTTTCCATAGTTTCTGTAATTATTATTATTATTATTGGGTGAGAGAACAGTGCGTGCTATCGCAGTGACACAAGGGTAAAATATACGAAGCCCAGTATATCCATCGTAACTACCCATCTGATAAGGGTACACCAGGCACATGCATCACAACTTTGCTCATGGAAGTTTATTTCACTGCATATTTGCCCGTATAGAGTGTATCTTGTGTTTGTGGGTTGTTTTGTTTCGCTTGTATTATTGAATTGGTCGTCTTGTATAGGAAATGGGCTGTTCCTAGGAGGACTGTTGTTTCCACCTTCGTGTCCCATACCTTGAATTCTTCAATTTCGAGGTCTTTGTACTCTGACACTCTTTCCACTTGTTTTTGGATAATATTTTGATTAGAAGCGATTGTAACGTCTATCGGTAAGCAGATGGTTCTTCTCAGTCCTTGATTATGTTTGGGCGATTATCTTCTAATTTCTTTGTTGGTTTGAACAGGAAAATCCAAGATGACTGTACCTTTGTCGTTGTCTTGTACTTTGTTTGGCACATGTTTCTACCATTTCTCATCAGTTTTTTATGCTGTAGAGTTGGCATATTGTCCAGTGGATATAACTACTTACTCGGTTGTGTCTGTATATATCTTCAGATTGGGCAAGGACTGGACAGCTAGAGATGATGTGGTCAACTGTCTCATTGGGCGGTTCACATATTCTGCATTTGGTGTTAGGATCTGTTTTCATTATTATTATCATAATAATAATATTAATAATAATAATGATTATTATTATTATTATTTTTGCACAGCTCCAAAAGCTGGAGATGTACTACGGTGTCAGCTGTTCACTACCAGTGAACTAAGGTAACACCCCTTATTTTTCGAGCACCTTCCGGAGTATTTGAGCGGTTCCAAGCAATGCTGTTTTCTGCAAGTGCTCCACCCTTATTGCAACCCCTATTTGTTGTTGTTGTTGTTATTATTATTATTATTATTATTATTATTATTATTATTATTATTATTATTATTATTATTATTATTCATATACACTCAACAGATTAGACTGTTGGGAAAGAAAAGAACTCTAACATTGGGCTACAACAAGTAGCCTTAGATGCCAAGAATCCTCCTATCGGGCTACAAGTAACCTTAGATGCCAAGAACCCCACTAAGTATCCTAGCTGTCCCTAACAACACTGTTTTCTGCAGCTGTAGTAAACTAGGTTTTATGCCTATTTCCTCCATCCATCTGTTCAGATTTTTAGGGATAGTTCCTAATGCATCTATAACTACTGGAATACATTTTACCTACACTTTCTATAGTTTCTGTAATTCAATGGCAAGGTCCTGGTACTTTGCTATTTTTTCTATAACTCTCTGACTGATTTTCTCGTCATTTTGAATTGTACAGTCAGTTATCTGGCACTTTCTGTTGTCTTTATGTACTACTACCAAATTAGGCCTTCTAGCTTCTATTACTTTGTCAGTCTGAATGTTCAAGTCTCACAACATCTTATATTTCTTACTTTCTAGTACTTTACTAGATTCATATTCATACCATTTATCAGTATGTTCAAATCCTAGCTTACTACATAGCTCCCAGTGGATTACTCTCCTTAGATTGTCATGTCTTTTCTTGTATTCTTTCTGTGCTTGCATGCTACATTCACTTACTGTATGAGAAACGCTTTATTTTTTTGATTTGCATAACCTACATTGGGAATCTACTTAATTTTTGTCCATATTGGCTTTTATCCAATGAGTCCTTAATGCTTGATCTTATTCAGCTACTAATAAACTCCCTGTCTCTCTCTTCAGCTTTCCTTCCTGCAACCATAACCACGTCTCACTACTACTATTTGCTGAAACTATCTTTCGGAATTCACCATGCAATGCCTTTTCCTGCCAATCAGATAATTTCTGTCTGTTCTTTTTTCTGGTTTTAAAGTTTGTTTGGTGTTTTGGTTTCCCTGTATCTTGCTGTGACTCTAGCAGCTTTTAATAAGTTTTCTTCACTATTACGTACATAGGAGTCTATATCTACTCTAGCTAATCTACGCAGTCTTCTACTGATAATAACCCTCTTCCATTTTATCCTTCATAATGAATATTGTCCTGCCTCTAGTCATCCAATCTGGTATTATTCCTCCATTAAGGCAATCCTCAAGTTGTTCCCTCAGCCTCCCATGTAAAATACTAAATTTCTTTAGTCAGTATTCTTGAACTAAATCAGGTCCTGGGCCCTTCCAATTCGGTATTTTACCTAACACTTTACTCATTAATGCACTCATTCTTTCTTCCATCACTTTCTTTAACCATACTGCATCCCCATTATGATTGACTGGTTTATCCCAAATATTACTCCAGAACTTTCTAGCTTCTTCTGCATTAGGTTTCACATCTTCAGTACTTCGTTCTCCACTATTTATTTGGTTGTAAAATCCCCTCTGGTTTGTCTCAAATATTCAGTTCTGTTGATACTGATCTGTTCTTTTCTGATATCTGGAGAGCTTGCCTGCTACTGCCTTGATAGGCTGTTTCAACTCTTCTATTACTGTCCCAAATCCTTTCTCTTTGACTAAATATCTTTCCTCGAGGCAAGATTTGCATCTTGTGTTTCATAACTTGTTCAGTTTCCAGGTTTCTATTCCACTCAGATCCTGTCTTAAGGTTTTCACTTTATTTTGTAGTCTCTTTTTCCACATTTGATCCTTTTTAGTCTTTCCCTGTGAGACATCTAATCTTCTGATGACTTCAACCACTCCTGTATATTATTATTATCAGTATCATTATTATTGTTGTTGTTGTTCTATTGCTTTTTATCAGAGATTTTGTTTCAACTCCTGGAGTCTTGGTACCATGCTATCCGTTCTTTCCAGCTAATACTTTCCTGATTATTCTGGCCGTACCAAGGAGGCAAACCTTTTGTAACAGTTGTACTGGGCACTCTATTCCAATTTCTTTGATATTCCACTTCATGCCTTCTGATACTCTTCCCAAGGACAATAATTAGCACTATCTCCATCTTCATCATTTTCCATAACTGGGCTATTTGTTACTTAAGTGGGTTGTATTTATCTAATTTTACGCCTTCCTTCTTGGCTATTCGTGGGTCAAAGTGGCATGCAACATCAACTATATAGATCATGTGGTGCATCTTGTCCACCACCATTAGGTCTGGTCTGTTATGCTCTGGCACCTGATCTGTTTGGATTAGGAAATCCCAGAGGATTTTGCTAGTCTCCGACTCTAGCACACTCTGCATTTTGTGCTCATACCACGTCTTGTCTCTCTCCAGACCCCACTTTTCGCACAGTTTCCAATGTAGCACTTTCCCTACCTGGTCGTGTCGCCACAATTTGTGGTTTTGGGCAAGTCTAGGGAATTCGTTTGTGATATAGGCAATGGTTTCATCCACTCTATTGCAGATGCGGCACAGTGGAGACACTTGCTCATTCCTAAGGTTGACCCTCCAGCTTGTGGCCAAATCATGGTCTTGCACTGCCAGTATAGTGCTCTCAGTCTCATCTTTTAGTGTTTCTTTCTTTAGCTGATCTCACCTATTTCTTTTTCTAGCAACTTCTGCTGTGACTACATGGAATTCATTGTGTAGTCCCTTGTTGTGTAATACTTCCTTTGTTTTCCCTTTTTCTCAGCTCTTAATACTCCCTCGTTCCTAATTGACACTAGCAACGTTTCCTTACTTTGGGTTGGGTATCTCATTAAGCTCTCGAATTCGATACGAACGCGGTCTTCCACTCGTATCAGTCCTCTTCCTCCTCCATTTTCTCTCTTCATGTATAGGTGATCAGTGTCTGCCCGTGGATGATGGGCTGCAAGCATCGTTAGGAGCTTTCTTGACTTCCTGTTCATCTTCTTTAGCTCTTCCTCTATCCACTTCAGGAATCCAGCGCCATACCGAACTACTGCGACTGCACACGAGTTTATTGCCGAAATTGTTTCTGGCATTCAGCTTTGAAGCCAGTATTTCACTCATTCGCTGCAGGTATTCTCTTTTAGTCTTTTCCTTCATGTCGTGGTGTTTGATTCCATCTGCCACAAGTATTCCCAAGTATTTAAAGCTGGACTGAGGTGGAATTGCCTTCATCATTTCACCACTTGGCAAACCCATGTCTTCTGTTCTGACAAGCTTTCCTCATCTCATCCTCATCATAACACATTTTGAGAGCCCAGACGCCATCTTAATATCATTGGAGAAAATCCGCACAGACCGGACTAGGCTGTCCAGTTCTGCCTCAGTTTTTGTGAATAGCTTCAGGTCATGCATGAATAGCAAGTGGTTCAGTTTTCCATTACCACTTCCCATCGGCAGATAATACCGTGATGACATTTTCGGACAACTGCTTATGATGTGGGTTATATCTTCGGTATTAACTCCACAAAATCTGCATCGGTTGTCACATTTTTTACTACTTTTCCTGTGTCTCTGTCCCTTTTGTGCATCAGGTACTTGGTTGATATTTCTTGTTCCTGGATTGCAAACGCATACCCTTCAAAGTGAGAGGTAGTAATCCGGTTGTTGGCCCATGATAAACTGCTTTGATGATCAATGTTAGAATCATGACGGTACTTTCTACTAACATATCCATGCATAGTCTTCTGCTCATATAGGCTCATCCTTTCATCTGATGATATGTTGCGGGCGACTTCTTTGGACATGTATTCTAGGTTATCAGACAAAGAGTGTTGCGCAAAGAGCTGCTTTCCAAGTCTTATGATGTTATCAGCCTCATGTCTGCAAACTTGGTCAAGGGATGCACTTCGACACTTGGTGGTTAAAAGATGTTATCAAAGGGATATGATGCGACATTCAAAGACATTTTGGATCAATGTTAAATCTCTTCCGCCTTGTTTTCGTTTTAGGTAGAGGCGGTATACGTCACTGTTGATGTGGAAATTATGTGTGCTGGTTAATATCTTTTGGGGGTTCTCACGTCAAGGGCTCGGATCTCATCAAGCAGCCCAAATATTGATATGAGTACTGGCATTGCAAACACATTGTAGGCTACTGTTTTATTGAATGCAAAGTTCTGAGGTCCAAATTTTCTTTATTCGGCTGTAATATTCTTTAGTGACACGTGTTTTGTTACTGGTACCATTGTAAAATATATTTTCACCCACCCCTAGAGATACCTGTAACATTCGTCATTAAATATAGGGGAAACAGTGAAGTCATTGATGGAGATGTTGCTAGTGTTTAACACTCTAAATACCAGTGGCCTGTCAACGGGGATCTTAGTCCACACAGTATCAAGGTATGATATAATAAATATGTAACATATAGTATAATTAAAAACAGGGCAAATTTTAGCCATTTCTCCACAGACTGAAAAAAAAATTGATGGACAACTTTAATCGATTTTCGAATCTCATTGGGTTCTCATCAGAGGTGTCTACATCATTCTGCTGACAGTCTCCAGAGAAATAAGCAGCCAAACTGTTCATATACTCAACAAATGCAGCAGTTACCCTACGAAGGAGTCCCTAATTTGCACAACGAAAGTGTTTAACACTATAAATGCCAGTGGTCTGTCAACGGGGATCTTAACTCACACAGTATCAAGGTATGATATAATATATATGTAAGAAATGGTTCTTACCAACCGTCGAAACAGTTTGATTCAAATTTGCTGGTACTTTTGAGATTCAAGTGCGATGCTAGTCGTCTGCCGTTTTGAATTTCAAATTCAAAATGGCTGACAACTAGCATCACGCTTGAAACTCAAGAGTATCAACGAATTTGAATCATCTACACACACGCACACACAGATATATATATATATATATATATATATATATATATATATATATATATATATATATATATATATATATATATTTCAAGGTTTTTAACTTTTAAATTTGTATATTTAAAAGAGATAGAAACTTCAAACTCGATATATCCAAGATCGATTTATTTCCTCTGGAAAATTATATATATATATATATATATATATATATATATATATATATATATATATATATATATATATACATAGAAGGGAATAAAAGAGGGGACTACCATGGCTAGAACCCCATGTAATTATGTGTTCTCTATCAGGGATGGTTGACCTGGGTGAAACAACGATAACTTAATAATCTCTCTTCAGTTTTATCATTAATGGAGTATGAAGTAGAAAGAAAAGTGGAAACGCCCGGAGACGTTTCAAGCGTTGAGTTTCAAAGATTTCATAGACAAAACACGTAAATATCATTTAAGCTGCAGAAACTAAGGAAGGAGAAGAAGAGCAAGAAATGTATGCGTTGATAGAAGTTGTAAAATGTAATGATGTGAAGAGGAAAAATAAAGACTGAATATAAACACCGTATTAAATTTGAGCGTGTTTGTGTTGGAGGACAAATGGAGAGAGAAAAAAATGGTGGAATCGTGTAGGCGAAATGTCAAAGGGATTTACTGATATGCCAAATTTTTGTTGTTTAGTTTTTGTTTGCAAACTAAAGTAAAGTGATATCTTAGAAAATTATAGAATATAATAATAATAATAATAATAATAATAATAATAATAATAATAATAATAATAATAATAATAATAATGTAATGATTAGCGTGAAGGAAAGATCTTTCTAAGAAGTTATAAGTTTTGTTGCAATAGTTTCTCTTTTTCGATAAAAAAAGAAAAATGGAACTAAGTGTAATGAAGAAAGAAAAGAAAAGACAGAAAAGCGATATATCAAAATGATAAAAATGATAAAAATAAATTTACATAGCATACTAATTGTGAATGCGTTTTAATTTGAGGAATAACATGTGCAAAGTAAAGTTCACACAGGCACACACACACACACACACACACACACACACACACACACACACATGTACATTTGTATATAAGCGTGTGTGTATATATATATATGTGTATATATATATATATATATATATATATATATATATATATATGTGTGTGTGTGTGTGTGTGTGTGTGTGTGTGTATGCAGGTATGTACCTATGCATGTATGTATGTAAGTACGTATATATGTATGCGTGCGTGTATATATATATATGTATACTTACACACAAACACACACATTTTCTAAAACTACCCCACGCGACACTGACCGAAATATCTGAAACTAAAACACAATTATATGTAATCTAATGGTCGGAAGAATATACACAATAAAGAAAATGGTGCTGTTTTATTAGTTTCGAATACATGTAAAAGGTTTTAGATATGAATAGCGAGCCGTTCGGAAAGTAATCGAAGGAATTTCTTGAACAAAACTATTGGCTGTAAATAAATAGAATCACGTGACGGGATACTCATATTTGTCTGTAAAGGAGGTCAAAGTAATCTTTCTCTTGGCGATTCTCCATCAATAATAGTTCTTCAGAAAGTTGAGAAAGTTGTTTTACCAAGAGCTTTTGTCGTCTTCAGGAACTTAAACCACACACACACACACACACACACACACACACACACACACACACACACACACACACACACACACACACACACACACACACACACACACACACACACACATATAGTTATGGTATATTCTGCTAAGAATGTAGTAGAGAACAGTATAAAGCTCGTCAACCTTCACGTACTTACACACCTGGAGAACTACGTTGCGTGGAAACAATTGTAGTGAATAAAAAAAAATATATATATATATATATATATATATATATATATATAGTGAGAATTTACAAAAAACAAAAGACGAAGACGGGTGTGTAAACAACAAACAGATGTATTAGTTTAACGCTCGGGAAGTGAGAAAGTCTTTTACGTTTCAAGCCTACGCTCTTCGACATATATATATATGTAAACTACGTTAATTTTGTTATGGAAGTTACTAATCAACTTTTAAACTTGTCAGCGGCTCTGTTGCACTGGCTAATTAATCGATCGAGAAATGAAAGATCGTTTAATACACAAAGTGTAATTTGCAACGGTTGCATCGTGTTAACTGAAACATGCGTAAACCAAATAAATTGTTGACAGTACATTTTCACTCTTTGTGTTTATATATATATATATATACACACACAAACATATTGTTACACCCCGCACGACCTCCTGATACCAGCAACACGCTCCAACAGTCTGTATCCGTAGCTCAGAAGACCGTAGGCGAACTCAGCGAGCCAACTTGCTCACAGCGGAAGAAACAGTAGTCAAAGAAGTCAGGAGAGTTGACAATAACAAAAGAGAAAAAAATCGTTGAGTATAAACGAAATAAAAAGAACTTTAGTTAAGAAGCGAACAAACATTTATGGAATAAATAGAGAGTTCTTTAGAGGTCTTTTTCATTTACCTCTGAAATGTGTAGACGTCTTTTGGTGAGCTCATCTTTTATTCACCAGTCAAATGATTTATTCTCTGTTTATCTTTTCTTTAATCGTTTTTTCGATCGGAATGTTGTTACTTCCGAATTCACGGTACCATTCCGTATTCTTTCCGTTGCCAACTTCACACTGACTATTTTCGCAGCAAGTCCAAAACTTTCCACCTTTACAAAAACGCCACTGTTCGCATTAACCGACTCACATTCACCTTCGCAATGAACCGACCTATAACCAATCTCCTGGCAGCAAACGCCGAAACCAGCTTCACACTCGACACCAAATGCTGTTTGAAGTGTTCCATGCGAATTGCCCGGCACCATCTCAAACATCGACTGCTTCAGCCTCACATCGACTGCCGTATCAACTGTTCACGCAAAACCACTCACATATGTCAACCGACGCACCTCACCCCCCACTACGGACTTAATTCTTTATTGCCCACAAAGGGCTAAACATTGAGGGGTCGATACAGTGAATTGGGGCCGGTATGAAAAAACGTAAGTATGAACAATCGAATAACAACCTTTAAAATATTGTTAAAAGTTCGAATGAGAAACAGTACAAAAAGACAAACAATGAAGTGGGGAACGGGTTCCGCTTTCGGCCCCGCAAGCCCCCTTCCGCCACTGCTACCTTAAGGAACACTTTCATGGCGCTCTTAATCGGAGACGTTCACTCCTACCATTCTTGCTACTATTTTCCATTTTTCTTGTATACATCCGGCGACAGGCACTCCTTCTCCACCCTTATCTTCCTTTTTAGGTGGAAGGATAAGAATCTCACCAGACCAAGGTTGGAGATGAACGTGCCTGTCACAATACCTTTCACGCGGGTCTTCCATACGACCTCTTTCGTAGACGGAGTGACCTGAGGTCATGTAAGAAACGGGCTTGTTTCCGCGTCGACCTCGAGCCGCGTACCTGTTTACATCCAAAATTAAGAGCGTCCAGGAAAGAATTCAGTTACTTACCCCCTCTTCCTGTTCTTCCTCCGAGGCTTGCAGGGTAATATCCACGAGGCCTTCAAACAACTGTGAGGAAAACTCCAGCCTCAAGGGCCCCATATCTTTACTGTATTCATTTGTAAGCTGGTTATAATTGTCTCTGGTCATAGAAAAAATAAGAACTCCGTTGTGTGTCCTGTGTTCCTACTTCTGGGTTCGATCGTGCGTGTCGTCTGTATCACGAAGTTCTAAAACAAGATCGTCATTTCTAGCGGCGGCTATTGTCGCTATGTGTGCGCGGGATGTGTGGGACTTGGGCTGGGCATTTCTTTCTGGTTCTGGTAGTGATTTCTCTTCTTTTTTTTTTTGGCTGTAGGACTATTGGGGAGGGATAGGTTTTTTTCTTTTTCTTTTTTGCAACTTTTCCCCACCTTCTTCGACGTCCTTATCGCTCTCCGTCTCGGACTCATGTATTTCGCCTACTGCCTCTTTCGCCTTTCCTGGTTCTTTTTCAGGTGCTGCTTCCTTTTCTGGGGAAGGTTTGCACTCCGATCTTATGTGACCTTTTTGGCCATATTTAAAGCATCGGGGCTTCCTCCCCTCGACCATCACACGCAGTCGCACTTCCCCCATCTGAATTTTTTCAATAATTTTTTCCAAATCTTCAGGGCACATTGATTGAATAACGACTCCCAACATGGACTCACTCGGCACGTGTTCAATAATAGTATTTATAGTTCGCCGACGAAGTAAAAAGCTCGCCAAATCACACCACCTACACTTTAAACTGTCACGTGACCACAATGAATTATATTTCTCGTCTTGCCTTGCAAAACCAGAGATCGGTGTTCTAATTCGGCGTCGTACGAACAAGAAATTGTCTGAATATAATTTTTCAATAGAAACAATATGTGTGTATGTATTTAGATGTGGTGTATGTATTTAGATGTGTGTATGTGTGTGTGTGAGCGGCCGTATGTGTGTGCGTCCGTATGTGTGTGTGTGTGTGTGTGTGTGTGTGTGTGATATCACTCTAGAGTGCTATTGTAATATGAAACCCAGCTGAACCTGTCGCATGGTTGGACCATCAGCAACGAAACTGGCAAAACCCCACCAAGTATGATTAGTGAGAAACGTGATTCTTGACACATTGCAGCATGGAAAAAAAGCAAGACCCTTTTAAGGAATGGATGAAATCATGTGAGTCAACGATCATCCACTTGTGTGCGCACAATAAATACGCATTGTCCGAATCCCTGCTGAGTTGTAGGTGTTCTTTGGTGGTTAAACGCTAAGAGAAGGCACGCTCTGACATCGAACCTGCCGTCGATTGAGTTGTCAGTCTTATTGCAATGCTTGCCACTGGTTTCCAGTTTCCGATACGTGTTGTACGAGCGTATGTCATTTTAATCAAATATTATCTACTCTAGCCACAAGTCTCGAAATTTTTGGTGTGGTGGGGGTGGGGGTGGGGGCAGTCGATTAGATCGACCCCAGTACGCAACTGGTAGTTAATTTATCGGCCCCGAAAAAGATGAAAGCCAAAGTCGACGGAATTTGAACCCAGAACATTCAGCATTTCGCCCGGTGTGCTAACGATTCTGCCACCTCATCACCTTATAATGGAGAATAAATAATACCAGCCAAAAATTTCAATTTCCTGTTTTGTTATACAACAACACACACACGCACACACGGCGGAATTAGAACTCAGAACGTAGCGACGGGCGAAGAGAAACGATATCACATAAAAGTATGTATTAGTATAGTACTGGTTTTAAATTTTGGCACAAGGCCAGCATTTTCGGGGATGGGGGCGGAGTAAATCGATTACATCGTCCCCCGTTTACAACTGGTATTCATTTTATTGATCCCGAAAGGATGAAAAGTAAAGCCAACCTTGGCAGAATTTGAACTCGGAACGTGAAGACGGACGAAATGCCGCTGAGCATTTGGTCCGTGATAATGTTTCTGCCCGCTCGCCGCCTCGGTGTGTGTTGGGAATACTGACAACTTAAAGACCGGCAGAAGAAGAAAAAAAAACAAAAAAAAAACAATATTAACGACATTAATAACCAGATCAAGAACAACCGTTACAAATAGTTGCAGATGATCTCAGAGCAACAACAACAACAACAATGCAAATAGCAAAACTGACAACAACAACAACAACAACAACAGCAATAGTATTAATATGAAGAATATGGAGTGAATCTATCAGTGCTGTGATACCTCTACCACCACCACCGCCACCCACCACCACCTACAACAACAACAACAACAACAACATCACCACCGTCACCATAACAACGACAATAATTGCGTTTTTTACATGCTTATTACCATCAACAACAATATACAGCATCTTAGTAGAGTGTTTAGTAGAGAACCTGAAAGACAACAACAGTAACAGCAATAACAACAGGGAGACAGGACCCCCCCCCCCCCCGCCACCTCACACCTTTACATGAATAGAAACAACAACAACAAGTATAGCAGCGACAGCGAGAAGAGGGAAGCCGTAATGTAAGACAGCATAAATAGGATTTAAGCCTGAGGCAAGAGAGAGAGAGAGAGAGAGAGAGAGAAAGAGAGAGAGAGAGAGAGAGAGAGAGAGAGAGAGAAAGAGAGAGAGAGAGAGAGAGAGAGAGAGAGAGAGATGTAAGCAGACAAGTGTCTTTGTAAAAATGCTGTAAAAGAGTAATTTGTGTTGTGGTGTTGTTGTTGTAAGAGATGGGAAGATGGCGACGAGACGCTGGAAGAGCGCCGTCTCAAGTTGTGTCTTCTCTCTCCTCTCTATGACACAATGAATAACACTTGTCAACACCAACAGACACGTGACTACAATCAGCCGAATCCGAGGCAATCATTACGGAAATTCATGCCGGGTTTTATTGATTTCATTTAATAAACACGGTTTTTTTTTATTAATTAAATTATTTTTGGATTGGTTTTGCAATAATAATAAACAGATAATTCAGTGCCACTCTGGAAGTCTGAGAGTAGACAAACTTTAGAGAAGAGGAATTAATATTTAGAGGATATTTCTGCCATGGGGAAAGATGGCAGTGTTAATTAGCGAAGAGGGGTTTGCTCTCTTGGTGAAAATGGGATCCCTGGAGTCTGGTTATTTGTTGTAAGCGTGTGAAGTAAAATGAGATTGGTTCAGCTGAATCTACTTGGGTATATTAGTTATTGAGCGAAGAAAGAACCCCCGACAAAGAACTTCACGAGCGATGACCACACCTGCTCACCATCCATGTGACGCCAAATGTGCCTAAGCCTCAGCGCAAACTTGCGCACTTTCAGCCACGGCATCCCTAGTCCACCCTTTATCGTTTTTTGGCAGCAGACACAGCGCCTTACAAGTGGTGGTGATCCCTTCCACAGAAAAGCGGAAGAGGAGTTGCTCCAGCTTGCTCAGCCACGAATCGGGACAAGGTACGACAGTCAGGCGGTAGGTGATCATGGATGTAATAAACACCCGCGTCACCTCCACCCGTCCTAGCACCGATGACGTCTTCCCAGACCAGGTCTGAGTTAGGGCAGTTACTTTGCTTGTAATCTCGTTTCAATTCTTCTCTATCTAGAGGTCTGGACCAAACCAGACCCCTAGCATCTTAACAGGACCTTCTGTCCAACGTCGAAGTGGTGCCTCTGTTTTGGGAGGGTCACATTCTACACGCACGTTGCCCTTCATCACGCATTTAAAACATCAAAGCTTCCTCCCCTCGACTTGAATTTTTAATACAATCTCATCCTCGATCATCATCCGGTCGAGGATTTCCTCTAGGCCTCCCGAAGTAGCCTGAATTAGGATATCTATGCTCTGCCCCAACCAATTTTGCGGGGCAGAGCGGGTGATTTGAAGTATATTCAGTTTCTCCTCGCGGGAAAAGCAAAGTGCTGACACAATCCAGGCAGCATCTTCAATTCTTATCCGAGAGTTCGACGCCCGAGATATGTTGGTAGTAATACTACTTCCTTCATTTTGAGCGTTCGTATTGAGTGCTCTTTGGCCTTCCCATTGTCCTTAAATCTTACTTCGATAGAGGCAAATTTCTTGCCCCGGGTCACATATGTTATGTCGTTCCATATGGGCCCGAGGCATTTCTCTATCTTGTCCTTGGCGACAATGCCGATCTTTTTTCTTCAATGCTGAAAGTTTTATATATTGTAGTTTTACTACGAGTTTGCGTAGCTATTTCACTTGGTGGGCAGATGCGAACATCTCCCCATCTATCGTTAGCATGCCATAATAGGTCTGGTACTCCATTCTAGTTATGTATAAGTCCTTATGCGACACGTTCGTCACCGCATCAAAATCCTTCGTTATCATTTTTTCTTTTGGAGCCATTTGCTTCTCTTCTATATTTTGATCATTTTCCATTTTTGAAAAACAGAAAAATTCTCTACGAGGTAGGGAAAACTATCCCTAATCTGCGAAAGGAGATATAGGCCCATTAAATCGGTCACTTGTGCTAAATACGAGGACCCCATAGTAATATCAAAGAAATTGATGGAATCAGCCCTTCTCCAATTACGCTCGTTTAAAGAAATGAGGGTCTCCCTTGCCGCTAAAATGACATCAATATCCGAACTAGGGATATTCGTAAATTTCCGAGCGAAAATCAAAGCCTTATGTAGCAATATAGGGGAAATGGAATTGTAACAATTCGAGATATCGAATTGGATAAAGTCTAAATTAGGTTTATCAGTAAGGGAGTCAAACCATATGATAATGTCCCCAGTAAAGTTCCATAAGGGACGCCGAACCTTATCCCTCACAATGTGAATAATCTGATCGATAATATACTTACTAATTCTGCCCAAATCGGACTTGGTCGGGCAGATTAATCCAATCGAAGGATTTGATAAAAAATCAGACATATGATCCTTCAAGAGACAATGAGGAGTTTTGGGAGCAAAAGGTTGGGTTCTATCAAGCAGGCTCAAACTAGAGATGATATCTAAATGAGTATCATTTATTTCTTCCAAAGCATTCTTGTTTACACACTTATATCCAAAATTAACCTCTTTCAAGATCAAGTCATTACAGAATAATTATCCCTGATCTTATCCGATAGGATGTGCAAATCTGGAGACGATGTCAATGAAGAGATTTTTTCAGACAGGATATTCTGAAAGGGGTTTGTGTATCTCTGTGTGTGCGTGTGTGTGTGTGTGTGTATGTATATATATATATATATATATATATATATATATATATATATATATATATATATATATATATATACTCACACACATACAACAGGTATTTGTACAAAGCTGGTCGGTAAAAGACGAACGAATGTTTGGTTTGTAGCAGTATAAATGTATTTGTAGCTTTTCCCTTCCACCGCTCAAAGTTACACCACCAGGTTTAATGGTGAAATCGTTTCCTCGATTCTCTAACATTGAAAATAATGAGAAATTGAATTAACTAAAATCTTCAGAGCGTGTTTAAGGAACATCTTAAGAAAGAATTCCATCTACTTGTATAACCTCGAAGAATTGAATTTCTATTTCCTTGATGATATCTTGGCACTTGAATTGATGCCAATTGTTGTGATTGTTTGGGAAATGTAAACATATTAACCATTTCGTCTTCTTTTAGCACCACTAAACCAGAACAGATTAGAAATTCAATTGTTGAGATCCCGGATTAGACGACAGTTCCATGTCTGTTCTTATGTCAGAAATTATTTACCACAATTCTAACTATCATCTTTTGCTTGTTTGTCTCCATTTCCAGATCAGAACCGTCCACAAATATTTTCCTGAGCATGTCGTCAATCTTTACAAATTTACTCATAAATTCAATTTTATTTCCCAGAACAATTCTTTATCTAATTCTTCGAATTTGTCACGGTTTCACGAAACCCAGCTTGTTCAACCTTTTCTAATTAATGTCCACCTGTTTTTTTGATTTTTTTTCTTGCCTTTTTTAAGCGCAAGCCTGGCTGTGTGGTTAAGAAGTCCGTTTCAACACCTCTTGGCTTCGGGTTCGGTTCTGTTACACGATTTCGGAATGGAAAAGCAACGAGTATGAGGACAAGGAAATGCAGTTTTTCGGTGGGGGAAAATAACCGACATGGCATGGAAGGAGACACAGTTCTGCTTTGTATGTGCGCCTTTATGTTGCGGTAGAATTTTGAGTGGACACTTGTCAGGGCACTCCAACATTTACGTGGGTTAACCCAAGAAGCCCTTAGTACCTGTACCACCACGGGACCTATTTTCATTGTAAAGGTTTGACTTCAACGTGTGTCTGTTGTTTTAAATTCATAGTTCCCACCCTGAATTATAACTTCTCTCTCCTCCCTTCCACTGCTGTAATGATTTCTCCTTATAATGACCCTTTGAGCCTTTGATGGTCAATGAAAGAAATCAGCATAAGTATCATAGCGTGTCGAACAAACTGCTTAGCGGCTTTTCTTTAAGCTCTTCAAGTTTTGTGTTCTAATCCCGCCGAAGTCGACTTTGCCGAGGTCGATAAAGAATTGGAATCCACACGATCGGATTTCTACCTCCCTTCAAAACTGCTGGCCTTATGTCAAAATTTCAAAGAGTCATTACTTTTCAGAAATCCCTGGCTCACCAGGGCTAGCGAGGAGCACTTCCGGCATAAGATAAACTCTACAGGCACAGAAGCGCCACCAGGCGGGTCTATGCTAAATGTGTGCAGGAAACAACGAAACCGCTCTGCATGCACTCGTGTACAGTGTCCAAGCATTGCCGACTTGTGGAATTATGTCGATCGACTGTTATCGCGTGTAGTACGAATCCGACTGTCGACCGAATCTATCCACCCACATTTAACATTGCAGGGTAGCCGGTGTCCCTCTGTCTACTGGCAGTGACTAAAGAAGTTGTGTGGTGGATGAGGTTGAAAGGATTAAGGAAAGACAGCTGCCTTTTCGGTCAATTCATCATCAATTTCTTTTAAGTTTCACTTGGAAAGGAAAACCAGGGCAAAGAAGGAAGTGCTCAGTAAATTTGTAAAATGAGGGGCAACTATGGCAAAAACGATTAGGTTGAATGGCTCTAACTATGCATCTGTAATTTGGAGACCAGCAGTTGGGCGAAGGGTCGAGTTGTTAAGGGTCAGGGTAATTCTGGATCTGTGGGGTTCCTTCACCGGCTCCAGAGGAACTTTCTCCTGCATCATTCATGTTATCACATGCTTTCTATACTTTTATCGCATTTCACCATCTTTTCCCTTTGTTTCCACTTACCTTTTATGTAAGCCACTCCACCACGGATTGTAGACTGTCTTTGTAGTATCCCCTCATCTACATCCCTGTGGTTAATAAAGAAAGCATCATCGTCATCATCATCATCATCATCATCATCATCATCATCATCATCATCATCATCATCATCATTGTTATTGTTGTTGTTGTTGTTGTTGTTTTCGTTGACGCTTTTGTTCCTGCAGATATAACGACACAATAGCAAAAGCGCCATATCCAATGGCCAAAAGTCCTTTGGGCCATTCCATCTCCAACTTTCTAACACCCTCTTTAGAATCCTTGCTGTTTTCTGCAACAGTCCCGTCCTCCTGGTAATTTCTAGCTTCTCAAGCCATGCATCCAACTTTTTACTATTAAGTCGTCAAGTATGAAATCTGTAGAAAAGAAAACAATACTTTGCTAATGCTTTATAAACACAAGGAATAGTTTTATTCATCAAAGTATGCATCCATATTGTCAATACAGTTTTGCCATTTCAGCGGTAGCTTGCTCAGCCCGGAACTGTAATAATAATTATTATTATTATTATTATTATTATTATTATTATTATTATTATTATTATTATCATTATTGTTCAGTAGTTTTATTTTTATAACGTGCTTTCACTGCTCTACCGAGCGCAGCTCTGTGTGCCTTGGGTATGTGCTGTGGTTTGCTGTGATGCTCTTATGGTTACTGTATTGAAAGTGTTTTGCGTAGGATGTGTGCAGTGCCCAGTAGTGCTATTTTCTGTATGTTATATATATTTGTAAGTCCTGGTGTTTTGGTTATGTATCTGTCTGAAAAATTTTTCATTATACCTAAGGCACCTACTATGATAGGAATTGTTTGTTTTTAGATTCCACATTCGAGTTACCTCTATTTCCAACTTTTCGGAGCTCTCGATTTCATTTGTTCCGGCTTATTATGTAAGAACAAACAACAACTTGTTGTCAAGGGTCTCACAGGGTCTCATAGGGTCTCACAGGGTCTCTTTTCTCCTAAAACTTAACATCCAAGAACCAGTCTCAAAGTCTTTGCTGTCCCCAATAAAACAGTTTTCTGACCATGTTCTACCCGTATGTCAATCCCAGTTTCTCCAATAAATTTCTCAAACCTGGTTGTTAATGCTCCAAGCGCCCCTATAACTATTGAGATGACCGTTACTTTCTTCTTTGCCCACATTCATGCCATCTCCTCCTGTTGTACTCCTGTTGAACTTCTCCATCTTTTCCTGTTCTTTATTATCCACTCGTACATCCACAAGTATGGAAATATCCTATGATAGCGGAGAGGAAACTGCTGTCCTCGAGTGAGTCTATTGAAAGGTGGGTGAAAGTTGCGAAAATGGCAAGAGTGGATGGTACCTCTTTAAGTGTAGACCTGTGAGTCAGAGAGAAGGGATTGGAAAGGTACTTACTCTTGGTGTTCAGGGAAATCTCGAACAGTGGAGTTCCTTGATTATCCCTAAAAGTCATCCCGTATCAGGAGAGCTACGTCTCTATTATCTCCCTTCTTTTTCGTTTTAACTTTGTATTCTTTGAATATTTCCCTTCCTTTTCATTGTCTGCCCTGTATATTTATCCCCATTATTTTTTATCATTTCATTATATGTAAACCCCTACACTTTGTGTCTGTCGTTGTATTTTCTTCCTCATATAAAAGAAATTATTATTATTGTTGTTGTTGTTGTTGTTGTTGTTGTTGTTGTTGTTGTTGTTGTTGTTGTTGTTGTCGTTGTTGTAGTTAAATGTTAGTAATACACGAAGAGAAATATATTATCATCCAGGTAACAAAAGAAGACGAGAGAAGACGAAGCAAGTCTCGACTAAACAACAGCAGCGTTTGTCATGCAACATCTGTTTAGTTTAATAAGGGATGGAACAGAAGAATAGATTGTGTTTCAGGTCGGACAGCAGAGAGAAATGATATTTACACACGCCAGCAGCAAAGGAAATTGAAAGACAAACTGCAGTACTATTCGACAAGATGCTATACTCTTCGACAAGGTGTTATGCTATTCGACAAGATGTTGTACTATCTGAGAAGCTACAGCTGCTTTACTAACACCATGTGGCAAGATGCTACACTATCTGACAAGGTGCTATACAATTTGACAGGGTGCTGTACTACCTGGCAAGGTATTACACTATTTGACAGGGTATAACACTATTTGAAAGGTGTTGTACTACTTAAAAACATGCTATATACACTGTACTAAATTTCATGTTGGATGTGGAGACGTATATTTCGGTTGTAAATGTCTTAATCAAGCGATTTGCGGGTTTAAAATCTGTGAATATTTGTGTAAGCAAAGTTAAATCTTAGATTTGATGGTTTCACGTGTCTATCTTTTGAATAGATTATCGATCTGTGCGTGGGAGGAAAATAAAAGCTGGTCTGTGTAAAGCGAAAATCAACAACAAAGAACACACGCATACTTACTTAGATACATACATACATATACATATACATTTATATATATATATATATATATATATATATATATATATATATATATATATATATATATAGGTGAGATATATATATATATATATACACACACACAAGTATATATATATAGAGAGAGAAACAAATACACTCACACACACACAAACAAACAAAACTTAGAAAAAGAAGGCAAAAGAAAACAAGCAAAGAGGAGAGAAAAGAAATAACGACAGAAGGAAATAGTGTAAAGGAAAAGAAAGAACGAATTAAGAAAGAGTGAGGAATGATCGAGAGAAGAGAAAACATGTTTTGAAGGAAGAATGGTAAGAGCGGTTATGGCGACCGGGATGTAGGTTCTCCGTCGGTGGTGGTGGTGGTGGTGGTGGCAGCGGTGGCGGTGGTAGTGGTGGTGAGATACCGTCGTTGTTGTTCGTGGTAGTGATGGTGGTGGTGAGGGTACCGTTGTTGCTGTTGTTCGTTGTGGTGGTGGTGGTGGTGGTGGTGGCGGCGGTGGTACTGGTGGGGGTGGTGGTAATGGCGGGGGCTGTGCTATTTTTGAAGCTTCCTCCAGTCAAACTTAAGTAAACACATTAATGGACATTAGAAGAGTCAATACAATACTTCTCCAGAGATGAATGACGGCAATAAAGGACTTCTCACTATCAGCTCATTCATTCAGTCATTCACCCTTCAGTTCATTCATTTAATCTTTCATTCATCGATTCCTTCCTGCATTTGTTAATTCATTCATCCATTTACTCTCTCCCTCTCTTCCTCAACTCTTCTATCTATCTATCTATCTATCTATCTATATATATATATATATATATATATATATATATCTATCTATCTATCTATCTATCTATCTATCTATCTATCTATCTATCTATGTATGTATGTATATATATATATATATATATATATATATATATATATATATATATATCTAACTGCCTGTCTGTCTTATCCATCTGCCTGTCTATCAGACAGACAGACAGACAGACAGATAGATAAATAGACAGACAGACAGATAAATAGATAGACAGACAGACAGACAGACAGATAAATAGATAGATAAATAAATAGATAGATAAATAGATAGATAGATAGATCGAAAGACAGTCTATCTATCTTTCTCAGTCAGTCTGACTGTCTGCCTGTCTGTATATATATATATATATATATATATATATATATATATATATATATATATATATATATATATATATACGTATGTCTAGCTACCATTCTATATACATATTGGTGCATACATACGTGTGAGTGTGTGTGTGTGTAAGAATTTTATAGTTCATTTGAAGCATTGTTGGACACAGCAAAATGAGTTTCCATTCAGAAACTACTATAATGCAAATATGTTAACTAACATTAAAGTACCGCTGAAGAATGGGGTACTCTACCCGAAATATAGGGTACCCAGACCTTATGTTCCTTATTTTAGCTTCAATATTTATGAACATATGTACACATTTCTCTCTATGTATCCATATATCTATCTATCCATCATCTATCTATCCATCTATCTATCTATTTATCAATCTGCCTATCTATCTGTCTGTCTGTCTATCTGTCTGTCTGTCTATCTATCTATCTATCTATCTATCTATCTATCTATCTATCTATCAGTCTCTCTCACTATCCATATATTTAGCTTTCTTTCTTTCTTTCTTTCTTTCTTTCTTTCTCTTTCTTACACTCATCTTACCCAAAATTGTTTGAAATGTTGGCAAACGTTAACGCTGCTAATTAGGAATTCTGGCCAAACACTTCTCGTGTTTATATTATTAAGATTAACATGTGTATGCGTGTGTGTTCGAGGATATATATATAGATAGACAGACAGATAGATAGATTGATAGATAGATAGACAGAGAGAGAGAGAGAAAGAGAGAGAGAGAGAGAGAGAGAGAGAGAGAGAGAGAGAGAGAGAGAAGCCTACAGACAGACAGACAGCAGATAAACGGACGGTAACAGAAACAAAGAGAAGACATCTTTTGGTAAGAAATTACAAGATTACATTATTGCTGGTGGGCAGCTTTTGCGAGATTGAATATAGTGCAGAATGTGTGTGTGTGTGTGTGTGTGTGTCTGGGGTTCGTATTATGCCTGTGTATGTGTCTATTATAGTTACCCAGTTTCAGAATTCTTTATTTTTTTTTTACTTGTTTCAGTCATTAAACTGCGGCCATACTGAGGCACCTACTTGGAGATTTTTTTTTTGTTGAATGAGTCAGCTTTTTTTTTTTTTTAGCCTGGTCCTTATTCTATCGACCTCTTTTTATCAAACCGCTAAGTTACGGGGACGTCAGCACACCAACATCAGTTGTCAACCTCATACACAATGACACTCACGCTTATATATATATATATATTGAATAATAATAATAATAATAATAATAATAATAATAATAATAATAATAATAATAATAATAATAAGAGAAAGCAACCATACTCTGGGATATGCCAATACACACAGATAGAGAAATTAAGGCCAATAGACCAGATATAGTTGTCAAAGATCATGAAGAAAAAAAATGCTTTCTAATTGATGTATCAATACCAGCAGATGACAACGTTTCCCTAAAAGAAATGGAGAAACTTTCAAAATACAAAGACCTGGAAATAGAGGTAACTCGAATGTGGAGTCTAAAAACAGAAACAATTCCTATCATAGTAGGTGCCTTAGGTATAATAAAAAAATATCCAGACAAATACATAACAAAAACACCAGGACTTACAGATATATATAACATACAGAAAATTGCACTACTGGGTACTGCACACATTCTACGCAAAACACTTTCAATACAGTAAACATAAGAGCACCACAGCAAACCACAGCACAAACCCAAGGCGCACAGAACTGCGCTCGGTAGTGAAGTGAAAGCACGTTATAAAAATAAAACTACTGAATAATAATAATAATAATAATAATAATAATAATAATAATAATAATAATAATCCATGGATGGAATTCTTTGATATTTCAATGGCTCGCTACGCGCGTTTCCAAAAATCACATGTTTCTTACGATCATAGTCCGTATTCTTGTGATGATTACTGTTCAGTCCGTAGAATCCATGGGCATCTGGTGGATCATTGTTCATTTATTCATTTCCTTAGGCGATATAGCACTAACGTTGAAAGCAACGAATGTATAACTGAAGGATGTTTATCAATTTTCACCAATCTAAAAGTTGAATGGGGTATGTGGCAGTTCTGTGTGTATTTGGTAAGGAAGACGAGAAGGTGAGGGAAAGATCATCAACGTTGGTGCCATATCACCGGATGAAATGAACGCATGTCCATGGATACTATGGAACGTACTGTAATCATCCCAGGAATATGGTGTATGATCGGAAAAAAACACATGATTTGTGTAAACGCACGTAGCAATGCGTTAAAATATTTATATATTCCATCCATGGATTATTATTATTATCATTATTATTATTATTATTATTATTATTATTATTATTATTATTATTATTATTATTATTATTATTATTATTACTATTTTTATCCTACATTACGTCGGCACAGCTCGGTACAACCCCATAAAACTGCTATTGCAAGTTGGTTTCATTAGGCTGTGGCCGGCATAATGAAATGGGAGCTTTTATTGCATACTCAAAAACGTTCCCCGTAAACGAACTTACAGGATATATATATACAACTTAGATTGGTTTCGGCCATTATCAGCTCAAGCCATGGCTAACTTAATAGCACCAACTGGAAAAGTCTTTTAGTTAATTATTTCGGAACACCATGGACCACTCAAGCAGAGAGTTGTTGTTGGTTGAGACGTATCCATGCGGTTCATCCGGTATTTTCTGGAGGCAGTTACCCAGATACCATTTGAAAGTTGTGGGGTCTTCTACTTTAATATCTTTCGGGATAACATTGAAAAGTGCAGGACCTTTTGCAGTGAAGAAATTGTGTCGCAATGTTCTTATGTGATGTGATCTTGACCTTTGTAGGGGACACATTGCACGGGGGCCTACTCTTGAGTGAATTGTAAACATAATACCAATTTCATCTGGATAATATTGGTGGAATATTTTCCGCATAATGTATCGCTCACGGCGGCGTTGCAGAGAATAGAGTTTCAGCTGTTTAAGACGAGCCCAATAATCAAGTCCCATCATGTCATTTATTATTTTTTTTTTTTGTGATTGATCTTTGTGGCGCTTTGATCCTCATTATGTCTCGTTTTTTGTAGGGGACCACAATGGACAACAGTATTCGAGGTAGGGCCTAGCGAATGTGGAGAAGAGAAGGATGATGGTTTCATGATCCCGAGATTGAAAAGTTCTGAGGATCCATGAAAACATTATGTGGGCAACATCGACTTTTTCGTTGATGTGCACACTCCGGCTAAGATTGCTTTCTCTAATATTATCTGACGGTTCAAGTAGGTCTCCTGACGGTAGTGTATATGGCTGTTTGAGTGTACCCTCTCTTCCAAAGTGAATGAGCGCAAATTTTTCTTCATTCAATTGCATATCTTTTGGGGCCCATTGGGTTACTGTGCATAGGTCCGATTGAAGCATCGTTCGATCATATGCTCCCTTAATGACTTTCTGGTGCTTAGAGTCATCTGCAAATATTTTTATGGTGCGATGTTCAATGGAATCCGCAATGTCATTGATATAGACAATAAAAAAGAAAAGAAAATGGAGAAAAAATGGATATGTGAATAATTTATTTGTATGATATAAAAATGTTGAAAAGTTTTTTTAAAAAACATAACAATACAAATAAATTATAAGTTGTAAAACTCAAAAAAATGTGAAAAAACCTACATATATGTTTCAGTTCTAGTCTTTAGCTGATATGCAATTCTAAGCATTTGGTTAAATGCTAAGAAAGGTATCATTTTTTAACTATATGGGGTAGAATTTCTTCAGGGTTATTATGAGCTTATAGAACTAACATTTTTCTTTGAAGGATGCATAACCTTAGTTCTATAAGCTCATAATAACCCTGAAGAAATTCTACCCCATATAGTTAAAAAATGATACCTTTCTTAGCGTTTAACCAAATGCTTAGAACTGCATATCAGCTAGAACTGAAACATATATGTAGGTTTTTTTCACATTTTTTTGAGCTTTACAACTTATAATTTATTTGTATTGTCATGTTTTTAAAAAAACCTTTTCAACATTTTTATATCATACAAATAATTTATTCACACATCCATTGTTTCTCCATTTTCTTTCCTTCGGTATTCATATGTATTACAACAATAATTCCTAACATATCGGAGAGACTTTTGCATTATATGACAGTAGAATCTTTTGGATCATTTAATCCCTAATGTGGATCTACCTTCTTCGAATTGACCATATATATATATATCTATATATATATATATATATATATATATATATATATATATATATATATATATATATATATATATATATATATATATATATATATATATATATATATATATATATATATATATATATATATATATATATATATATATATACACACATATATACAAGAGGTGCGGACTGGTGTAGATAAGATCCGGGCTACATATGTTTCATAGCAAGCAGAACCTCGGAAGTGATAAATGTCCAAGCGAGGTGTATACCGCAGACTACTCTTCAGGTCAAGGATATCTTGATTTACATTGTTGCAAGGAGGTATACGTTAACCCATGGAAGTCTCGTCGTAGTCTGCTTATGCTGTAAACATAATCCCCCTCCTCCCCATTTTAACACATCACCTGCTCATTTGGAGCGGGGCACTGAATACCTACCACCTCCTGAACTCCACCAATTTTCATGTAAAATTATAATTTGATGATAAATTTTTTTGACGTAAAATATGAAAGTGACTTTCTTTCAAACGTGTTCCTTTTGTTGTTTAGGCTCAGCCTAAGCTAAGTCCGCCACGCGAGTATCGAGGTCTTTGACCAGCTATCATTATAATGTTTATGTAAAAGTACCGAGAGATACCAAGCCATCAATAAGTGCAATCAATATAATTGATATCCAGAATGTTACTGGTACTTTATCGATCTTAAAGGGATAAAAAAGAAATAGTGACTGCAGCAGTGTTTGAAACCAGGTTATGAAGGTATGCAAGCCTAGGATTTGCCCGCATCTAAACCTTGTGGTATGGGAAAACAAGTCCTCTCGTAATGTCGATCCTTCCCAGCCGGGATACATCCATAGAAGTCCTACCCGCCTAACTACTGTCCAGAGCTTAATGGAAAATTCCCTAAACTCATGTGGCCACAGCGCTCGTCTGAGCGACAACCCCAAAGCAAAAAAGCCACATGCTAGTCATATTTCCGTTCAAATGACCTTCCTTACTCTTCGCCTTCCGGCAAGGCCCATCGCCTATTCGCGTGACGTCACTGAACCCATACTTCCGGTTTATCTCAACCCCACAAATCCTATCCCAGCCGTGGAAGTAAAGTACTGCTAGCAGAGTCCGGTTTGTTGCTAAGTGGTTTTATACTATCACATAGCCCCTTGGGGGTCTTTTGTGGGGGTCCAGTGTGACGTAGACATTGGATTCACTGTGGGGTACGAAGATAACATTCTTGCTCTTGTCTCGGACACCCTGAAAGGACCGAAGGGCTGCACTCAAATCTCCCAAAACAGCAATGATAATAGACGCCACCAAGAATTGTGTCTCTGAAAGATCTGCTCGTTCAGTGTCCTCGACTCACATGGCAACAACAACAACAACAACAACAACAACAACAACAACAACAACAACAACAACAGCAGCAGCAACAATAACATGTAACGAAAACCACAAAAGACGACGACGACGACGACCCACCTCACCCTGCCACGACCACCACCAAAAAATAATAACAATAACTAATATTGATACAAGATCACGAATTGTGTGGGAAGGTGAGATCGATATATTTGTGTAATCGATATAGTTCTGTGTGTGTTCGATATGATGAGTGGGAGGTGTGTGATCGATATATTCATGTGGGGTGTTGATTATGATCGATATAATTATTCTGTACAGTTGATTGTTATTAATATGGTGTGTGGGAAGGTGCAGTCGTGGGGGGTAATCGATACGACGTGAGGGGGATGTAATTGATTTGATGCGTGGGAGGATGTGATCGATATAATGCGAGGGAGACGTGATCGAGATTATATGCAGGAGAGGGCGATCGATATAATGTGAAGGAGGGAGTGATCGATACGATGTGAGGGATAGGTGATTGAGGCTATATGAGGAAGGGGGTAATCGATATAATGTAATGGATGGAGTGATCGATACGATGTGAGGCGCGGGGGTGATCGATGTGATGTAAGGTAGGAGGTGATCGATACTATGTTTGGGTAATGTGATCGATATAATGTGAGGGAAGTTGATCGATACGATGTGAGGTAGGGGTGATCAATATGTGAGGAAGGGGTGATCGGTATAACATGAGAGGAGGGGGATCGATACGATATGAGGGATAGGTATGATCGCTACGATGTGAGGTGTGGGTGATCGATATCATGTGAAGAAGGGGTGGTTGATATAATGTGAGGGAAGGGTAATCGATATAATGTGAGGAAGGGATGATCCATATAACGTGGGAGAAGGGGAATCGATACGATGTGATGGAGGGGTGATCGATATAACGTGTTGGGGATGTGACAAATATGGTGGGTGGAAGGGAATGATCGATATAATGTACTCCAGGTCTCTACCGTTAACTGTTAAGGAATCAGGGAAAGTAATGGCAAAACCAGAACTTGAAAGATTCCAACCAAACACTGCATGACATTGGACGGTGCTCTACCGATTACGTCTCCGATACAACCATCATTACTATCGTCACCAACAGAAACATTGATCATCGTCCTCATCATCATCATCACCACCATCATCATCAACCACAACTATCATCATCATCATCATGATCGTCATTGCCATCGTCATCTCCACCACCGTTACGCCATCTCGCTCCTCCTCCTCCTCCTCCTCCCCATCACCATCATCACCATCATCATTATCATCATCATCAGATCAATAAACAACAAAGAGTTTTAGAATATTGAAAAAATTATTTATATTTTTTAATTTTCCTTTTTTTTATTTTATTTTTGTGGGGAGAATATTTTTGTTTGTTTTTAAGTTTATCTTCTTGAAATAATGGAATGAAATTGGAACTGATAAAAAAGAAATTCGATGTCAATAAAGAAATGATTGAATAATAATAACAATAACAACAACAACAACAACAACAACAACAACAACACATTTTTTTTTTTTCAACTGCGCGATATTGATAAGATGAGAAATAAAGGCATATCAATTAAGAGAGGGTGTGATATATGTGGTGGGCGGCCAGCAGACGACGACCGCCATATTTGGTCGTCTGCTTCATCAAAGTGACATTGAAGTCAGGGAAAATAGACATGAAGGAACGGCGAGAAGAAAAAGTATTATTAATGGCATGGAATTTGATTGGTTTTGGGTGGGGAGGAAGTGTTTGTTTGTTGTATGTTTGTTTTAAGGAGTTCCGTTCGGAATAAAGGTATTTTGCGTATGTGTGTGCGTGTGTGTATGTGTTTGTTATTTTTTTCAATTTTCTGGTGCAAAGGAAACGGAAAAAGAAAAGCTCTGAGAATTAGTGTTTGTTGTAGTTGATGATGATGATGATGATGATGATGATGATGGTGATGATGGTGATGGTGATGATGATGGTGGTGATGATGATGATGGTGATGATGATGATGATGTAGTAGTAGTAGTAGTTGTTGTTGTTGTTGATGTTGCTGCTGTTGTTGTTTCTGTTATTATTGATGTTTGATACAAGATTTAAATACGATGCTCTGACTGGATAATGTCAGACATCTCTGTATCGTCTGCTTTTATTATTGTTTCACCGAGATTGAATGAATGCGCTGCGGTTTCTCTCCCGGAACTGAAGTATAAAGTAACATGCAGGGTTATGTGTGTGAGCGTACTGCGTGTGTGTGCATGTGTGTGCGTGTAGTAAATATACTGCTTCTAAGAATTTGCAGGAAGTGGGATTTGGTGGCGCTGGTGGAGTTGATAGTGGTGATGGTGTTGGTGGTAATAGTAGTAGTGGTGGTGGTGGTGGTGGTGGTGGTGGTGGTGGTGGAAATGGAGGTGGTGGGGAATTCGTCATCTTTATGCAAGATTGAGTTCTTTAAAGTAGGAGTACAAATCTTGCCTGAGTGAGCGGTCATATTGTGAGTGGAGTGGAACCGAGTGAAGTGAAGTGTAGTGAAATTGAATGAAGTTGAGTTCAGGAGAATTTACAACTTGAGCGAAACTTTTCGGAGAGAAACTGATATGAATCCGAGAAAAGATTGGATTCGAGGCTTGATAAAGTTGATAAAGTTGAGATAACTTGTCAGGACACAATATGGCTGTATCTATAAACACGTGTGAAACGAAAACGAGCCAAGAGAAATGAGTTAGAAAGGCCAGTGACATATACTTGAACAACAAATGCGAAGAAATGTCTATCAAATAATGGAGAAGATGATTTATTGAAACTCTCGCCACTTCCTGAGAGGGTAAACCAATCGCTTTTCATACATGAGGCTGATAACATCATAAGTTTTGGAAGGCAGCTCCTTCAGCAACATTCTTTGTCTGATAACCTATTGTAGAATACATACCCAAAGAAGTAGTACAACTCTACTGCAACATACATACACACACACACGTAGATACATCATACATACACACACGTAGATACATACATACATACACACATACATACATACATACATACATACATACATACATACATACATACACACATTCTTGTATCTTTTATTTGTTTCAGCCATTGAGCTGCGGCCATGCAGAACCATTCCGTGTTACCTTGTTTATTTTGAATGCCTCCACACCTCCTTGTATGTTGTCCCATATTAGTTTTCCGAGTATCGTTATAGCAGAAGCTATGCACTGAGTGCTTTATTTTAATTATGTTGTGACACCTCATCTGTGGTGACATGGTCTGCTAATCTTGGGACATACATGAAATATCCCGCCTTTGGTTGAATGTTTCCTGAATCGTTCGACATGAATGTCTTGTGTAATATTTCTCAATGCCATACGAGTGTTGTTTAAACTATTATTGTTGCACTGTAGCATTTAAATATGTCTGCGTACCACCGTAAGAATGTTTAAATGTATTATGCGAGGAACATGCTGAAAGGAAAGGTACTAAGAGAAATTTGTCAGCGAGTAAGGAGGAACAACAAGGATGTCTTTCCTCGGGATAATTTTGAAGAAAAAGAAGGGGACAAAAAAAAATATGAGATTCAGGATCCTTCGAAAGTCAAACCAACGGTTAATAGATAACATGGCGAACGTATGGTGCCATGAATGATCAGGTAAAAGGATAACAGAGGTGTAGTTGAGTCTGAAATATTTGGCAAAGATAAAATTATGAACTGAAACAATCCCTGAAAACTTAGGAGGGTTTTTTTTCACTCCATCCTGTTTGAAACATATCCGTGGGTGCCTTTGAGTGCACGAGACACCAATACGAGCAATGGCTGGCAGGTGGAACCGTAGGATAGTCCAATACGACATGAACAATAGTTATCGCACCATGTTTTATTTCTTTTAATTGTCATGAATTAATTATTGCGTATTTTATTGGACTTCATTTTATTTACTTCTGTGCAAATGTTTTTCTTCAAATGTTCATTCACCCATTTGTATAGAATACTAGGCTGACCAAGATACTTTCATGGATTTTCACCAAATGAGGTTTATTTTCTACATAGTCACCCTATGTTCTACACACATCGGTTTTGAAGTACTTGGATCCCATTGGGGAAGAAGCTTTCATCCAGTGAGACGTCATCATCACTGCGATAATGTTCTTTCATGTTGGGGAACAGATGATAGTCCGATGGGGCCTAATCAGGAGTACAAGGTAGGGTGATCAACCAGTTCAAAGCCACAGTTAAGGATTTTTTCTCTTTGTCTCTCGCTCAGAGTGATGAACCCATCACTCATCCTGGGTTAAGAAATGAATTGGCAAAATCTTATCGGTCCGGACAAAATGCTGCTAAACATTTTAGTCCGTCATTGCATCCTGAGTTCAAATTCCGCCGAGGTCGATTTTACATTCTAACCTTTTGGGGTTGATAAAATAAGTACCAGTTGAGCACTGGGGTCGATGTAATCGAATTACCCCTTACCCTCTCCGGATATTGCTGGCCTTGTGCCAAACTTTAGAACCAATATTTTCTGTATTTTTCCCGTCTTTGTGGCTAATAAAGAAAAATAACCACCATCATAACTAGCATCGCCACCACCACCACCACCACCACCACCACCACCACCACCACCACCACCACTACCACCACCACCACCATCACCACCACCATATCCACCACCACCAGCACCACCACCACCACCACCACCACTACCACCACCACCACCATCACCACCACCATATCCACCACCACCACCACCACCACCACCACCACCACCACCACCACCACCACCACCACCTCCACCACCACCACCTCCACCACCACCACCACCACCTCCACCACCACCACCACCACCACCACCACCACCACCACCACCACCACCACCACCACCACATCCACCACCTCCACCACCACCACCACCGCTGCCGCCGCCGCCGCTAACATAATCGTTGATAATAATAATAATCCTCTCTATTATAGACACAAAGCCTGAAATTTTGGGGGAGTGGGGACGAGTCGGTTACACCGAACCCAGTATTTTGACTGGGACTTAATTTATCGACCCCGAAAGGATGAAAGGCAAAGACAACCTCGAGAGGATTGCTTAAGTCGATTACATACAACGCAGCGCTCAGTTTTTTAGTATTAATTTTACCGATCGCGAAAGAATGAAGCGGAAAGCCGACCCCGGCCGAATTTGAACTGAGAACGCAAAGAACCGGAAGAAATGTCCTCAAGTTGTTCTGACGAAGGCGAACAAGCCGAAACTTCGAAGTCACTGTCAATCTTTTCCTTGAAAAGTTATACGCACACACACAAACACACGCACAGACAGACAGACAGACAGACAGACAGACAGACAGACAGACAGACAGACAGACAGACAGGTAGGTAGGTAGGTAGGTAGATAGATAGAGTGTGTGTGTGTGTGTGTGTGTGTGTGTGTGTGTGTGTGTGTGTGTGTGTGTGTGTGTGTGTGTGTGTGTGTGTACATAATGAACTTCCATACCATCAGAACGAACAGAATGTTAAAATAAAAAGAGAACGAAGATCGCCATCTTTTAGCATATTTACTTTGATATTTTCTTCCTTTGAACAATTTGTGATGCCGTATATAATTTATAGCCTCATTAGCAGTCCTCAATCTACATTTCAGGAATTCTTTTTCATATCCAATATTACATTTATTTTCAATTTCTCTACGAAACTAAAGACTTCATTCTCAATGCGAGAGGTAGGAAACGAAAGACTCTCCATTTTGCTAACGTTCAGGTAACTGGCTCCATTGGCAGAGCAAAATCAATTTAACGAAGATGTGTCAACAAACATATCGCCAAATATATTTTCTATAGATTGCAAACGTATCGTTTTTCTCCAGGAGTCATATTTCTTCTCACTATTTTTCTTGTCGTAAACACAGTGTGCACTGATGCTCACATGTACAGGCCATGTTTTTAACAATTGCATTGGTAGCAGTTGATACGTCACGTTATTCAAAAGCCCATGTTCATGCGACGTCAACTTTAATCGAACAGATCGATGATCAAAGACGTTCCACCCGTGACAATTCCGTTTATTTCTACATGAGGAGAAACAACTGTGATATTTAGCTCAAATGTTTAACTCCAGTACTTGAGGCACAACGAGATCAGTTTTTTATTCACACAAAACTCACAAGGACTTACCAATATTACTACACCTACCTCGCAGTTCTGATTCCACCCAACACTTGACAGATATACAAATATATTTCTTGACTTAACGTTTTTTCATCTCAAAGAAAACAATTTAAGAAATTGATGACAATCAATTTACCAAAATTCGAAATCATTTCTATTTTGTCGATATTCTTGTCATATGACTTGTTCTGCGATGGTTTGTAGAACCGAAGCAATTACATGGTGCTAACATCATGATATCTCTGTTGAACATACATCTATCTTCATATAGACTTCCATTATCTGATGGAACCGTTTATTACGAAATGTCAGAAATATTTCGTCGTACATCGCCCGTCTGAAACAAAGGTTTCAACGGGTTTAGTCGAAGATGCTGGACGTAGTAAGTGTAGTCTGCGTTCTGAGTTTAAATCCCTCCGTAGTCTGCTTGTGTAGTAGACTTAATTGGTCACCCAGTTTACCAATGGTGCCTTTAGTGGACCCAACTCTGTTGCAAGCATTCGTGTCAGATCTCAAGTGGTTGGTGCCCCAGCATGACCACAGTCTCATAACTGGAACTAGTAAAAAGATAAAAAAGGATAAATGGACCTTCCCTCCCCTTTTCCCTTCGCTCTTACTTCCCTCCCTCCCATCAGTCCAGGGTGGGGGAGAGGGTTATAAATGTAGCAATGCAGACTAGAAGAATCAGCCGAGCGCCGAATATAGAGTCTTGTGGTATCTAGTTCGCTTTGGCTTTGAGTTCGATTCCCACTGGTGTCA
Source organism: Octopus bimaculoides (assembly GCF_046866305.1). Classification (NCBI taxonomy): domain Eukaryota; kingdom Metazoa; phylum Mollusca; class Cephalopoda; order Octopoda; family Octopodidae; genus Octopus; species Octopus bimaculoides. Next base: position 196,594,009 of record NC_142928.1, read on the forward strand.
ACTTTGCATATTATCGTTGCAGGGGTCGATAAAATTATGTGAATCGTGGGTTACTCCCTGTAACCTTAGGTATCCACAAGTTTTCAGTAGTCCTTCACGTGCTTAGAACCCTCCTGATAATCCTTGCTGTCTTCCCTAAGAGACAAACTTTTTGTAGGAGCTCTACCAGGCATTCTATTTCAATCTCCTTCAGCCATTTGTCTATATCTTTGCTCACAGTTTCCAACGCACCAATTAATACCAGCACCGCCTTAACCGTTCTCATCCTCCAAATTCTTCCCATTTCAAATTGTAATTTTTTTTGTTTTGTTTTTCTTCTTCTTTCATTACGATCCTGGAATCAAACGGGAATGATGAGAAGATAACTGATCAACTTCGCTTTTCCTTTCTACAATCTTTATATCTGGTCTATTATTTCCTAATTTCTTTTCAGTTTGAACAGAAAGGTCCGTTTATTATTATTATTGTTCAGTAGTTTTATTTTTATAGCGTGCTTTCACTTCACTACTGAGCGCAGCTCTGTGCGCCTTGGGTATGTGCTGTGGTTTGCTGTGGTGCTCTTATGGTTACTGTATTGAAAGTGTTTTGCGTAGAATGTGTGCAGTACCCAGTAGTGCAATTTTCTGTATGTTATATATATTTGTAAGTCCTGGTGTTTTTGTTATGTATTTGTCTGAATATTTTTTTATTATACCTAAGGCACCTACTATGATAGGAATTGTTTCTGTTTTTAGATTCCACATTCGAGTTACCTCTATTTCCAGGTCTTTGTATTTTGTTATTATTATTATTATTATTATTATTATTATTATTATTATTATTATTATTATTGATATTATTTTATGTTTGACTTTTGTTTTGCATTTGTACAAGTTGGATCCAAGTCTCACCCAGAGACCTCAAGAGACAACAAGTTAGAAGTTCATGTAGGTGTTATGCCTAGGGTACCATATATTTGGATTTGTACAGTTTTGTTCAAGTGAATGTTTAAGAAACCATAAGAAAATTATGTGTTTGCTTTAAAATTTGAGATCACATAGACAGTATATTACGTAGGATATGGGCAGTTCCCATGAGCACTATCTATCTATCTATTATTATTATTATTATTATTATTATTATTATTATTATTATTATTATTATTATTATTATTATTATTATTATCATTATTATTATTATTATTATTATTATTATTATTACAAAATTGCGATAAGGTGGCCAAATCGTTAGCACGAATGACATTTTTTTTCGTGGCAGTCCTTCCGGAATTACGTTCTGAGTTCAAATTCCACGAGGTCACTTTTGCATTTCATTCTTTTAGGGTCGATAAAATAAGTATCAGTCATGTACTGGGGTCGATGTAATCGACTAGCTTCCTCCCTCCTAAATTTCAGGTTATTTTTTGTTATTATTTTCCTTTCTTGCTTTCAAGACATTAAACCGTATATTGTGACAAAAGCTTGTTTCAAGCAATAAATTCAACTCCCATTTTTTTACATCGATGTGAAACACATTTCACATATAATTCCCCCACCACACCCCACCCCACCCCTCACCTACCTCACTATCGATTATCTTCATAACTAAGAGTTTGGCGTCGAAGTCTGTTCATTTCGATTCCAATCACAGTCGTTTCGTTGTTCGTTAAATTCCATTGCCAACAATTTTACATCCGACCATATTATCACACACATACATCTGTCTTTATAGGAGACGGGATACTCACTAGGCACCCCACC
>NC_142928.1:196600747-196605747 GCF_046866305.1 Octopus bimaculoides
AATTATGTTTGCTTTAAAATTTGAGATCACATAGACAATATTTTACGTAGGATATGGGCAGTTCCCATGAGCACTATCTTTTGGACTTCAGCCATTTTGGGGTTTCCTGGTATCTGAGCTAGGTAGTAATCAGCCCGTTTCGCTGTCATTCCTAGGGCACCTATGACAATAGGTATTGTTTTCGTCTTCAGATTCCACATTTTGCTAATTTCTATTTCAAGATCTTTATATTTGCTCAGTTTTTGGTAGGTCTTGACAGATACGTTTATATCAATTGGGACAGTCATATCAATGAGGAGGCATGATTTTTGTCTGAAGTCTTTCAGTATGATGTCTGGCCTATTTGCGTCTATCTTTCTGTCAGTTTGAATGGTGAAGTTCCAGAGGAGTGCAATGTGATCATTTTCAAGTACTGGGGGTGGTTTGTGTTCCCACCAGTTTTTATCATGGGGCAAGTCCAGGTTTTTGCATATTACCCAGTGAATATATTGTGCAGCTCTATCATGCCTGTTGAGATACTCTGTAGGCGCAAGCAGACTGCACATGGAGACAACATGATCGATGGTCTCATTTTGTTGTTGGCATATACGACATAATGGGGAGCTGCCGTTCTTTAATATGTTGGCCTGGTAGTTCTTTGTAGGTAGGCATTGATCTTGGGCTGCTATGATAAACCCCTCTGTTTCTGATTTCAATCCAGAGGCCATTAACCATTGGTGGGTAAGGGCTTTGTCAATATCTGCATTATTCGCTCTCTTTGGGTATTTGCCATTGAGAGGTTTTCCATGCCATTTTTCAGTCATAATAGCTAAGGCAGCAATTTTAGCACGGGTTTTCAAGCGCTTAGCTTTTTCTGTAGGTGTTTCTAGTTTGTCTAATTCTTGAATTTGTTGCAATTGGAATTCACTTAGATATTCCTTTGCCTGTTTTGTTACTGAGTAAGATGCTTTCTTGCTTTCATATTTTAAGACAAGTTTTAGCATCCAGTCCTCAGAGTTTTTCATATAGGTGTCTAGGCCAATTGTGGCTACCTTCATTGATAATGCCAGCTGTAGTAGTCCTCGACCTCCCTCTTTTCTTGGCAGATAAAGACGTTCTATATCTGCCTTAGGGTGGTGCATTCTATGCATTGTCAACAGTTTTCGTATTTTTCTGTCAACATTACATATTTCAGTAATTGACCAGTTAACGATGTTGAAACTGTAAGTCACGACTGGTATGGCTAGAGCATTGATCGCTTCGATCCTGTTTCTCGCGTTCAGCTCTGTCTTCAGTATTGCTCTCACCCTGCGATAACATTCTCTTCTGATCCTTTCCCTCATCACTGAGTGCTTGATATTGTCCCCTTCAATTACCCCTAGGTATTTGTAGCTCTCCGCTGGTTCTAACTCTTTTATGACATTTTGCTGGTCAAGGTTCACATTAGATGTATTTGTCATTTTTCCTTTGATAAAGATAGCTTTTGCACATTTATCAAGGCCAAATTGCATCCTGATGTCATCACTGAATTGTTTAACAATCGCTAGTAGGCCTTTGAGTTGTTGGTCATTTTTTGCAAAGAGCTTTAAATCATCCATGTAAATGAGATGATTTATATTTTTATCAAATATTTTATAACCATACTGTGCATCATTGAGCAATTTTGAGAGCGGTATTAGGGCTAGACAGAAGAGGAGTGGTGATAGTGAGTCACCCTGGAAAATGCCACATGAAATTCTTACATCTCCAGCATTTAGAGATTCATTGTCATTGTTCAACATCAGTGTGGTTCTCCATGATCTCATACTTACAGATAAAAAGTTTCGCAGAGTAGGAGCTATTTTATACATTTCCAGACATTTCCTAATCCAGCTATGTGGTAGGCTATCAAAGGCCTTTTTATAGTCTATCCAGGCTATTGACAAGTTTTTGTGTCGCTTGTGACAATCTTCTAAGATCATCTTATTGATGAGTAGCTGATCTTTACAACCATAAGATCCACGTTTACATCCCTTTTGCTCATTAGGGAATATGCTACTTTCTATTAAAAAACTATAGGTGTACTCGGTTAGGACAGATGTTAGCGTCTTATACATTGTTGTTAAGCAGGTTATGGGGCGATAATTTTTTGATTCGTTTGTTTCCTCATTTTTTGGAAGCAGGAATGTTAAACCATTAACTAGCCAAGAGGGCATCAAACTAGGATTTTGCAAAACATCGTTGTAAAGTTTTGTTAGCAGTTCATGGCTTTCTGGGAAGGCATTCAACCAGAAGTTAGGAATTTTATCCTTTCCTGGAGACTTCCATTTGCTTGACCTCCTGAGAGCAGATCTTATATCTTCTACCCTGACCCCCTCCCACTTTTGCTCCTCTAAGGAGTCTAGGTCTGTAGCTATTCTATCAATCCAAGGGGCCTTTTCATTGTGTGTTTTATCTTCTGCCCAGATTTTATTCCAAAATTCTTGCACTTCTTCTTTTGATGGGACAGACTTTATTGTTACTGGTGTTTTCCCTATCTTCCTGTAGAAATTTTTGGGGTTATTTTTGAACATGTTATTATCTCGGAAGAATTTAACACGCTTTTCATACCTTGCTATGCGGGCAGCTTTAGCACATACCTTTTGCTTGATGGTTTCTATGGTGGCATCAATGTCAACTATGGTTTTCATGTTATATTTTTTCTTTAGTTTTTGGGTCTTTGTAGGTTTGATACTCTTGTCAAATTTAAGGTTTTTCAAACATTCTATGTCAGATCTAAGCAGCTTAATTTGGTGTTGAATGCGTTCTTGCCAAGAAGGCTTTTTGTGGGAGTGTTGTCTTTTTCTAATCTTTTCACCACATAGAATCGTTGAGATTCTTGCGGATGCATAGTACAGGTGGTTGAGATCTGTAATATCAACATCATTAGCTGAAATTATATCCTTAAGTGCAAGGCGGATTTTACCAATTATTTTCAGGTTTTGGTTAGAATTGCGAATTTTGGGGAGAGTGTCGCGTTCATTCATACTAGTTTCTTTAATTTTCAGCCATTCAATCATGATTTGATTTTTTAGATCATGTAGTTCTGTTGCGTCGATTTCTGTATGACTTCCTTCATCTATTTGATTTTCACCTGCCTTAGTGTTTATGGTTGGTTCAGAGAGTATTTTATTTTGCCTATCAGTTACCTTAACTCTTTCAATTATTACTGTATTTTCATCAGCCTTGGGCTGGTTTATAATTATTTCCTCTGTAGTATCTTCTTTAGCTGCAGTTTCATTCTTTTTATCCTTTACTGCTTGCTTAATTTGGTCAATCTCTACTTCAGTTAGTAATTTTTTTTTTATAATGTTTCTTCTGACGTTGGCAAGTTTATTACTGTCTATGTAGGGTCTTACTGCAAGGTGTTTCTGTCTCCAGTTTAAGTAGGTTTGTACAGTATTAGATTTATCTGTAGGGAAATATATGGCACGGTAGAAGGCTCTAAGAACTTCTTTATTATCTTCCCTAGACCATTTTTCATTCTTTTTCTTTTGGTTATTTGATGACGAGCATGGATGGCCATCTGTTGGAATATTCCGGTTGTGGGGTACTTCCAGCTCCTGTGTGTCGGGAAGATTTGAACCAGTAGCAGATTTCTCGTCTCGGATCTGGTTCATTATCCGAGTAAGTGGTCCTTTATAATCCGGTCTATGACCATTGCGGTTTATATTTTGTTTTATTAACAGTGAGGCATAACAAGCTTCGACGTTGACGCTAGGGGACGGATCTGTCTGTTTAGGGTAAGTTTTTTGAGACAACACCGTCTCCGAGCTTTCGTGACGTAGCTTCTTAAGGCTAGCAGATCTATTTCGAGTGAGTGGCCCTTTGTGATTCGGTCGATAACCACTCTGGTTTGTGATCTGCCTTGTTATCATTGAGGCATGACGAGCTTTGGCGTTGACATTCGGGGACGGATTTGTCTGTTTAGGGTCAGTTTTTTGAGACAACACCGTCACCGAGTTCTCAGCATGTAAACATTGCTCGTAGCGTAGTTTTTTAAGGCTAGCAGATCGGTATTCATCTGTATTTTTTTTGTTGATAGATTTATCTCCAGGCATAGTGTATTTTTGTGTGTGTGTGGCGTTTTAAACTTATGAATGGTTCACTGTCTGTATTTGTTCACAAAATGAAAATAAACAAAGAAGAAAGAAAAAAAGTTTTGGTTTTGCTTCGTTTGTGATATGTGTTTTCGTATCCGTAAGTGTGTCCTGTGATTTTTACGTAGTTCTGTAAACATTAAGATGCATGTGTAGTTCTATGGGTATCAAAACGTATATATCATTGTGTACACGTTCAAGTGTATGCGTAATTATTCAATATATGTACTTACTATTTTGTTCCATTTCTTTTTTTTTTATATAGTTTGTAAACTTTCCGGTGTTGGTTTTGCGTGTGTGATCGCACGTGTTTCATTGAGACATCGTGCATAGGAGGTCCTGTGCTTTGTATTGCAGTGAAATTTCATTTTTTAAGAATAAAAAATATTCTTAAAAAAATTATCTTCGTTAAAAGACCGCTTCCTTCAAATCTTCCACCGGTTCTTTTGGCTAATTCCATCGATGTTATTGGATTAGATATGTTTTTGTATAGGGAGCCCGGTGTACCACATCCATGTTGTTATTCAGCCCGGTATTATTATTATTGAGCGTGTCTGCCTATGCCGACGACGTTACCGTGATCGTGTCGAGCCACAGGCATATTGACCTGATTGGCGAGACACTAAACGAGTATGAAGCGGTGACAGGTGCGAAAATTAACGCGGAAAAGTCAATGGGCTTGCAACTAGGCACCTGGAGGGGCAAGTCCATGCCGTCCAACAGCGTCGTAGGGCGCTGGACAGACGGACCCGTTAAACTGCTCGGGGTCTGGTTCGGTCCGGACCTCCAGTTGGAGAAAAACTGGGAAGAAGTGACGAACAGGGTGGCCAACCTCACCCAGAAATGGGCTGAGAGGAAGCTCTCCTTGAAAGGTCGAGCGGAGGTAGCGAATGCGTACATCGC
>NC_142928.1:196610747-196615747 GCF_046866305.1 Octopus bimaculoides
TACCTGCATGCGTATACATATATGTGTTCGAGTAGAGAGACACACACCACACACACCACACACACATGCACACATATCAATACCCATATATATATATATATATATATATATATATATATATATATATATATATATATATATAATTTAGATTCAAGGTGAAAATGCCAGTGTCCTCTTAAGCTTTGAATCCCTAGGTCTGATAAGATGATCCATAAATCAGAAACAAAAAAATAAATAAAATCGGTGACAGTTAAAAATCTGCTTAGAATTATTTACTGGCCTGTATGGTCTGGCTAAGTCAAAATGTTTTTTTTGTATTCTCCCTTTCTACTTGGAGAGTTTAAATGTAGTTACAAAAATATGTCCTTCTGTTGAAATGAAATTTCAGTAAATTTCTATATCTTTGTGCTGTTGAGGATTGCTCTGTATTTTACATTTGATGTAATGTTCACATTGCTTAAATAAATGGAGTTGCATGAAACGATCGTACTGCATTAACTTTGGATATCCTTGTTGCTTATTTTGATCTTATATATATATATATATATATATCGAGAGGCACACATACATACAGACATAACAGAAGTAAACAGACACCCTATAAGACATCATTTTATGCTTATTGTAACTTGAAAAGGTTTATATTTTTTTTTTTATTGACATTTTTATGTTTCAGGTTCTATATGTGACTGTTTAATCATATCACATACAAAAGAAGGCTTGGAATTGTCCGAATTTCAAAGAGGCCGTATTATGAGTGAATCAGAACGTGGACCTAGTCAATGTAAAATCGCAGAAAGCCTTGGGATCCCACTTTCTACAGTTAATAGAGTGATTGTGCAAGTCCCCAAGGAGGGCAAAAGGTTCACATTATCTCACTTAAGTCGACCAGGGCCTTCTGACAGGACCCTTCTCTTTGCCAAGAGAAGTGTGGAGGATAATCCTTGTTGCAAGGCCTCTGACATAGCAGAACAAATTGATGTTAGTCCCAGAACAGCTGTTAAGTATTTCCACAAACTTGGTTACTATGGCAGAGCAGCAAGAAGGAAGTAACTTCTTTGACCAGCCAACATCAAGTGAAGAAAAGATCGGGCCATTGTGATGGTGGAGAGGTCACTAGCATTTTGGGACACTGTCATATTCTCTGATGAGTCCAGATTTGCTGTATTTCCTGACAGTGACCGAGTGTGGGTCTGGAGACTTTGTGATCAAGAATTTTATGTGAAAAGATTGCAGACAACAATGAAACGTGACAGTTATTCTGTGATGGTTTGGGGAGCAATATGGAGCAATGGTTAATCAGAGCTAGTGGAGTGTGAGGGAAACATAAACTCAGATAAATATGTGTTCATATTGCAGAAAGGACTCCTTCAAATCTTCTCCAGTGGAGAAATGATTAAAGAAGACTCTTTATTTATGGAAGATGGGGTGCTTTGACACATGACTAAAAAGACCCAAGGTTGGTTGGATGAGAATGGCATTAAAACTATGGCCAAGCCAATCACCAGATATGAACCCTATTGGACACTTCTGGGACATAATGGACAAAACACTTCATAAGAACAGGAAAGCATCTTCAAAGCCAGATCTTTTGAGATTACTGCCTGAAATTTGGCAAGGAATTCTGCAAGAGAATATTTGTCGTCTGATCAGTACCATGCTTAATAGGGTCCTTGAGTTGAAAAATATTCACATTATAATAATTAACAAATAGTGTGAATGTATGATTTCAGATTTAAATTAATTTTAACGAATATAAGGATGACTGTTTACTTCTGTCGTGTCAGTGTAAATGCATCTATCCAGACACAAATACAGATGTGTGTAGGCCAGCACGCACATGCATATATACGTTTACATACATACATACATACATACATACATGCATGCATGCATACATACATACATGCATGCATACATACATATATACATACATACATACACGCATACACACATACATACATACATACATACATACAAGCATACACACACACACATCTATACATTCATATAGACACACGTACACGTGTGTATATACATTTACATACATACATACATACACATCTATACACGTACGCACACATCATATAGACACACGTACACGGACTGGGTTTCTCTCTGCGGTGTGTCCAGTGAAACACCGCAGTTGGATGAAACAATAAAACAGCAAGGCAATACAACACATAACATAGTGATAATTATATGCGTTTAGCAAATGTGCAAATCAACTGGTCCGTTTAATCGTGTAGTTTCTCAGAGAAGCCTCTAATTATGTTGGTATGTAGGCAGTCATTAATTAAATTACTGTTATTGATCCAGTGTATATGTTGCTCTCAGTTGTAGGAGTTGGTATATGATACCTTTATAGTACGACTGTTAAATATAGCATGGTACATATTTTAGGAAGCACCTACCTAAAGCTGCGAAAAATTGTCTAGCGATCCTTAAAGAAACGTGCGATCCATAGGTCGGATTATACCAGAGGACAGTGAGTTTTTTTATATTTCCTGTTAGGTTTATTGGTCCTAGTGCGTTGTGTGTTGTTGATGGTATCTATTGTGTTGTGTGTTGTGTTTAAACTGCAGTTAGTATCCCTAGATGACTGAGAGTTCAAGTTGTTGTGATGGCTATTTAAGTCCGTGTTGGTGTTTTGTGCCGATGTAATTTTTGTAAGTGTATGTTCGTGTAGTATGCGTACCGTTGCTGTGGACGTGGATGTCGTAGTTTTGTGTATCATCGTCGTGTGTGTATTTTAGCCCTAGCTAAAGCTTCATTACAGTAGGGTCCGTGCAAGTTAAAGAATTCTTCGTTGATGGATAACCTGAATATTCTAGGAGTAAAGATTGTTTGCCAGCATAACATGGCAGTCCTGGTTTAGGACGAATGTTGCTGTAATTTAGCCCCAGGAGACATCGTCTCCAGCTGGCTATACGACACGATCTGTGTCCTTTATATTTTCGAACAAGGGAATCTAGCACCCCCACTCAGCTCAAAACAATATCTGTGTATCGCAGTTTCCGAGTTATCTCCCTTCATCAGCACTGAATAAGTGTTTGGCTCGAGGTGGCGCTGCCAAATTCCCGTTCGAAACATATAGTTTTCAAAGTGACAACTAGTCATTGATCTATAAATTAGAAAATTATGTCTCCTGGGGCTAAATTACAGCAACATTCGTCCTAATCCAGGACTGCCCTGTTATGTTGGCAAACAATCTTTACTTCAAACTACTGTTGCTGAATATCTCTCGTTATGAGATTTGAAAATAGCAATTTACTGGATATTCTAGTTTCGATATTTCTTACTATTTCCCTACAATGGAGAGCGGATGATTTGATTGTGCGTTAATATATCTTAGGTTAACGCTCGGCTTATGGTATGGTTCATATAACCTGGTATCTAGGCTAAAGGGAGCAACCGGCCAGTTAACTCTGCAGTATTCCTTTTCTATGGTGGACGCCAAAACTACGTTCTTAAAGAGTTTTAAGAATTGTTTCTTACGCCGTTCTAGTTCTACGTTAATGCTACGGTTCAAGGAAAGAGCTTTCGTCTCTATAGAGACCACCCCCTCCGATATCTGGAAATGAGGACTGGATTAGGGATAGGATGTGTGGTGACTGAATGAATGGTTAGAAGGTATGCTACCATCTAAATAGCAAGGTGACGACTGGATAGTAGAGTGACAACGGAATAGTAGATTGTCGGCTGAATAGTAAGGTGACGGTTAGTTTCTGAGGTGACAGCTGAATAGTAGAGTGACGGCTGAATAGTAGGGTGACGTCGAAATAGTAGGGTGACGTCGAAATAGTAGGGTGACGTCGAAATATTAGAGTGACGTCGAAATAGTAAAGTAACGGCTGGATAGTAAGGTGACGGCTGGATAGTAAAGTAACGGCTGGATAGTAGGGTGACGACAAAATAGTAGGGTAACGGTTGGATAGTAGAGTGAAGGTTGGATAGTAGGTTGATGGGTGGATAATATGTATGTGCGTGTGTGTGTGTGTGTGTGTGTGTGTGTGTGTATTTACATATAGAGAGAGGGTGATATATAGATATATATACAGTATATAAAATGTATGTATATATATATATATGTGTGTGTGTGTGTGTATGTGTGTGTGTGTGTACGCGTTTTATATAGTCAAATATATGTGTATGTATATATATATGCATATATACGTATATACAGATATACTTGTACACACACACACACACACACACACACACACACATGATGGTATTATATTCCTCCAGAATGAGTCGTTGAGTTCTCTCATTAGTAAATTTTGTTGCTATCTTAAATGTTTTTTTAACACAACACCAACGTTACCATATGTGTGTGTGTGTGTGTGTGTGTGTGTGTGTGTGTGTGTGTGTGTGTGTGTTTAACTGTATGTATACATATATAAACGTTTACACACATGCACACAGGCATACGCATTCAGACTTGTTAAGACAGACGCATATATGCATATACAGATGTATAGATTATAGTCATCTGCTAAAATATTTATATGGTGATATTAACAGTATATCGCTTATAACGCTAGCACCACTATGTATATATATACATATATATATATGTATATATATGTATACGTATATATATATATATATATATATATATATATATACAATATAAACACACACACATACACACACACACACACACACATATATATATATATATATATACATATAAATCATCTGTAAAAAATAAATCCGAAAGAGGCACACACACACACACACACACACACTACCCTTCCCCCTCTCTCTCTTTCTCTCTATATATATACATATATACATATATATATATATATATATATATATATATATATATATATATATATATATATATATATATATATATATATATATATATATACAATATACAAGAAATGAGGGCAGGGAATCGTCAATTAATAATAGAATTAACAATTAACAATTTTGCCAAGTAGTTCAGTATGAAATAAACCTTTATCGGTAAGACCGTTTATCATCAT
>NC_142928.1:196620747-196633247 GCF_046866305.1 Octopus bimaculoides
TCCAAACGCATATCTGAAACAGCTGTAGGCCTATAAGCTTATAATAAATATATAAATGTATATAAATCCATTATTTTCTATTTCATATATATACATAAATATGGAGAACATCTTTTCTTTCATGCGTGTTTCTTTAAATAAACAACTACGTTCAAGATTTCTCTTTCATATTTTATACTTTTCAAGACTTTTCTTATTGGCTTTATTACAGATGGTTTGAACAGTCGAGTTCCTAAATTCATATCTGACGTTTTTAGACCTTCACAGCCTCATTATCAGGAATTGAACTGAAGGATTTTTCGACTATTAATATTATGAATGATCAATCAAAATTTGACTGCCACAGGCAGATCAACACGTGACTACTGATACATGAAGCTAACAGTTAGAAACGTTTGGTATGGAAGTCTACACAAATTCAATCAGTAAATAAGAAACAACACAAATCCCAAATATATTCAATTCCTGATAATGAGGCTGTGAAGGTCTAGAGACAAAGGAAATGGATTTAGGAAGTCGGCTGTTTCAAGCCATCTGTGTCCCAGAATGCTGAGCCGTCTAATGACTGAAGCAAGAAAAAGATAACCGATAAAAGAACATAGGAAAAATATAAAATATATAGTCGTGTGTGTGTGTATGCATATATGTATGTGTGTATCTATGTATGTGTGTAGACACACGTATATTTGGCTGCTGTGTGTATTGTCTATAAAGATGGGGGTATGGATGTGTTTTTGGTTCGTAAAACATCTGATGTCGCCATATTTGCTTGTATTACAATAGAGACATTAGCGAGTCGGATGAAATACGTCATGGTATTTGGTCTGTCTCGTTGTGTTCTAAGTTCAAATCCCGCCATTGTTTAATTGTAGATGCGTTGTGTAACACACGCTGCTACACAATGGTATGCAATGTTACGTACTACACCAGAATGACTGACATAGTCAAGCAGTGCTACACACCGTTATATAATGTTACACACCACATAAGGCTGTTATACATTGTAGACACTGTGTTACACGCACTATTACACAATGTTACATGTAGTTAAACTATGTCACATAATGTTCCACAATGTCACGCTTTGCAACAGAATGTTAGGCATTGTAGCTACAAAGTATTACACACACTGTTACATAATGTTACATACAAGATACACAATATTGCACAGTGTTACACAGTGTAAGAGAATGCTCGATATTAAAGTCACATCGTTACATACACCATTACACACTGTTACACTGTTATAGGGCATCAGAATGTTACATATTGTTAGATAAACTGTTACATATTTGTACACAATGTTACAGAGTGTAAAAGAAAATCAGACGCTGTAGATGCAGTGTTACATAATGTCACACAAGGGTACAAAATGTTACACACACTGTTACACAATTATAGAACTGTAGTCACACAATGTTATACAGTGTTACACAATGTTACACTGTGCAAATGTATATTAAACAACAGTGTTACGGACACCGTTGCATAATGTTTTACTGTGATGCATAGCATCCTTGCACAATCTCATCGTGATACATATTGTAACAAAATGCTACAGAATGTTATACCGTAACACACGGTGTTACAGAAGAATTATAAGCCAAAGTCCCTAGTGTTATGCAGCATATTATGATATAAAGTGTCCACCGGGTAACTGGAAGTAAGAGAATGTTACATAAGTAAGAGAATGTTCTACAGTGTTTCACAGTTGTTGCACGATGTTACACACAGTCACATATTGTTCCAACAAAATGTTACACAATGGGATATTTTGTTATATACTCATGAGATCTTATACTTCGAAAATGAACTTTACATGAAGTCTAGCAGCAGCGACAAAGTAAGTTACTGTACGACCAGTGTAATACTTAAAATGACATTAATCGTACAGTGAATACAATGGTTGACATCAATCGCTTTTCTATCGTTTAGTGAAGTGAAGGAGAAGGAAAGGTTAATGTCTTTCACAGTTAGGACATTGATACGGTCAATGTTCAGTTGAAGCAAGTGTTAAGTCGATGTCTTTAGTATGAACAAAATAAGGAAGATATCAATGCCTGAAGGAAGACATCTTGTGATGAAAGATTAGTAAACATGCTTGTGAAAGGCCTAGAGAGATGAAGGGTGGGGGACAGACATAGAATAGATGATGGGAAGAAGAGAAATCAGTGTGTTTGTGTGCAATTAGCAAATTGTGAAAAGAAAAAATGAATTGTCGACGGTCCCTTTGCCCTTGTTTCTGTCGGCATCCGTATTATGACGCCGACAGAAAAATAAAAACAGATAATTATCAGTTATTAATAATCGAAAGTTTTCATCGTGACTTTTAGATCTGATAATAATGGTTTAATAGCGGATTGATTGATTGTTTTGCTGTGTTTGTCTTTGTTATCGTCATACATTTTAGATAAACTTCTTCCTGAAAATAATGAATTCCTTACGTCATTGGTTCCCATTGCTAAATTGTCCTCTTCATGTCAGTGTGTCAGCGTGCGCCATTAATTAGTTATGGCAATATCACATTTAATTGCAAGAACAATAGTGCGTATGATAATGCTGACGAACCGGTCCGAGAAAAACAGCAGCACTTTGCACTGGTCATATAATCTGCAAGTCTGTGGTGTGTTTCAGCAGGCATACTGGAGGCCTGGTTTCGAATCTAGAGCAATGATAGGCAAAATAAGACACTTTTCATATTCTCTATGGTACATTTAATTTCATGATTATATCAGCATAACAACAACAACAACAGCGACAACAATAATGGCGCATCTGTAATAGGGTGAACGAAACTATTGCTCATGTCGTTAACGAATGCCTTAGACTTGTTCAAAATCACTACAAATTGTGGTGACAAAAAATTAAAGAGGAAAAGAACAAAAAAAAAAGGAAAAGCATGGAAGGAAACGAAAATGTATGATCAGTTGGCAAGAGATGTGAACGCCGAGACAGATAGAGAGGAGCGGTGGCTATGGATGAGGAGGAGTGACCTGAAAATAGAGACAGAAGTGCGCAGCTCAGGAACAAGTGTTAAGGATCAACTATGTGAGGTGCAAAATCGACAGCACTAGTGACAGTGACAAATGCCAAATGTGTGGTGAGAGGCGTGAAACGGTATGGCACATCGTTAGCGAATGCCCTCAATTAGCACAACGCGAAAACAAACGACGCCATGATAATGTGGCAAGAATGATCCATTGGGAGCTCTTTGGAAATCACGGCCTACAAAGAGCAAAGACGTAGTATGAGCAAACCCCAGAAGGAGTGACCGAAAATAAGAGCTGCAAAATCCTGTAAGATGTAATGATCCAGTGTTATCACCTGACCAGACATAGGAAACCGGATGTTGCTGTGGTGAATAAAAAAAGGAAGAACATGTATGATAACCGACATAGCATGCCCCAGTGACAACAGGATCAATGTGAAAGAAGAAGAAGAAATAAACAACTATGACGGTTTGAAGTGGGAAATACGAAGGTTGTGGTCAAAGAAGAAAGTAGACGAGATACGAATAGTAATTGGTGCAGTTGGAAGTATCAGCACTCAACTACCAACATGGCTGAAAGAGATTGGAGCAAGTGCGAAGGGTGAACACCTACAAAAGTCAGCATTGCTTGGAACTGGAAGAATTCTTGGCAGGGTTCTTGAAGCATGACCAGTAAAGAAGTGACACCCTTAGTCTGCTGGCTGTGGACAGCTGACCCCCCTTTCCATTATACCCAGCAAAATAAGCTGTCAGTTTTCATCAACCACCACCACTACTACTACTACTACTACTACTACTACTACTACTAGAAATAATAATAATAATAATAATAATAATAATAATAATAATAATAATAATAATAATAATAATAATAATAATAATAATAATAATAATAATAATGATAATATATCTGTCAAGGAATTTGACAAGCTAAGTAAACATAAGGTCCTGGAAGTTGAAATACAAAAGAGGCGACATCTTAAAACGTGAACTGTTCCTGTTATTGTAGGTGCTCTAGGTATGACAAAAAAGGGATGTTAGAAACATGTAGAAAAGATCCCAGGAGAACCATGTCTCAGAGAAATCCAAAAGATTGTGCTGACAAGTACTTCCCACATCCTTAGAAAAGCCCTATCCATGGAGGGAATGTGATAGAAAAATGTTGAGCCTGTGGCAGAATGCCCAAGTTGTCACAAGAAGAATATAAAAAATGGAGACTTGAAACGGGAAACACATGGTACAATCATTGGGTCGAAAGTGTACTGGAGCCGGAGAAATGTAAGATTTAGTGCGATTTTCCTATTCAAACAGACGAGAAGTTAGAAAATAATAAACCAGACATAACGATTATGGATAAGGAATTGCGAAGTTACTTATTTATCGACCATCATGCCTGTTTGATTCTAGGATCCAAAAGAAAGAGGATGAAAAACAAAGAAAATATGATCCCTTAAAATTTGAAATAGGAAGAATTTGGAGCATGAGAACTGTCGAGGTCGTGTCTATAATAATTGGTGCATTGGGAACGTAAGCAAAGAGATAGAGAAATGCCTGGAGGAGATTGGAATAGAATGCCCACTAGAACTCATAGGGAAAGTTTATCTCTTAGGAACAGCAAGGATTATCAGGAGGGTTCTAAGCACTTGAAAGACTGCTGAAAACTTGTGAATACCTAAAGTGTCAGGTAGTAACCCGCTACCCACAAAAATCCTACCAGGAATAAGACTGAACCTGAGTCAAACCAAAAATGATAATAATAATGATTTCAAATGTTGGCACCGGGGGAGGGAGGGGTTAAATCGATTTCAGTGCTCAACTGGTATTTGTTTTATCGACCCAGAAATGATGAAAAGCAAAGTCAACCTCGGCAGAATTAGAACTTAGACCTTCACTTGTGACCTTCCTAAAGTCGGCGAGCTGGCAGAAACGTTAGCATGCCGGGTGAAATGCCTAGTGGTATTTCGTCTGTCTTTACGTTCTGAGTTCAAATTCCACCGAGGTCGACTTTGATTTTTATCCTTTCGGGGTCGATAAATTAAGTACCAGTTACACACTGGGGTCGATGTAATCGATTTAATCCCTTTGTCTGTCCTTGTTTGTCCCCTCTATGTTTAGCCCCTTGTGGGCAATAAAGAAATAAGAATTAGAACTTAGAACTTAAAGACGGACGAAATACCACTAAGCATCTTGTCCGGCGTGCCACTGATTCTGCCACCTCACCACCCACTAATGATGATGATGATGATGATATGTTGGCGCGTAGCCAAATGGTTAGAGAGCTTGATTTTATGTACGTAATTTTGTGGGTTCAATTTCTTGACGGGACGATGAGTTGTGGCCTTGAGCAAAGCACTCCAGCTCACGCTCTCTCTTTCTTTCTCCCTCGCTCTCTCTCTGCCTTTCTCTTTCTCTCTCTATCTTCCTTTCTCTCTCGCTTCTGCTCACCCTCTCTTAATTGCTCTCTCGCTCTCTCCAGCTCGCCCTCTCTTAATCTTCCTCTCTTTCTCTCTCCCCCGCTCTCTCTGTCTTCCTCTTACTCTTCCTCCCGCCATTTGTCATATCCTGGATGAATCGCCGAGAGAAGCATGAAACCGCCGACAGGGGTCTCCATATCTTCCGTGATTACATCGGAGGTTATAAATTCTCTGTGGTGTTTCATAAGTTACATAAATGTCGTTTAAACGTTTTTATCATTGGTCAAATTGAGATGTTGTAGTTGTTAATTCGAGGTTAGCCTGATCAAGCAGACTTATAATAAAGATGCTCGTGACATGACCATCCCGCCTTTTATTCAGACATAGGACAGACAGTAATCTCTGGTGGAGAATGTTAATTTTCAGTTTTGAGATAGAAAAAACAAAAATAGCTTTAAAAAATATTCATGCCAGACTTCAAATTTTTATTCGAGAACACATGGGATTTGCAATAATTTGATTTTTTATTTCGATGTTTTCCTATTCAGATATGACGCGTGAGTTAAAGCAACATCTTGTAAGCGAAAAATAATTTTAAAATATTGCTTTTTTCCCCCTTTTTATTTTTCTTCAGCTAAATGTTGTTTATCGACTTAGCATCTGTGTAACAGATCCGGGAGAGAAAAAAAGATTAGTTTACCTCCCTTTATCGCTATCATTCGATTTGCGAATGATATTAAATTTGTCATATTAGATTGGCACATGCTGCTAAAAACTACGTGGATTGTTGGCTAAAAATTATTAATTATTTGACGAATTTGTCTAATGATATTATGACAACTAAAACAGCATTAACACATTTTTGTACCAGAGACAGATGGCAGCACTGTAGCTGACGTTGTTGTAGCTTACAGTTTCTTACACATTGTAGTTTGGGATTTGTTTCATTTACAGGACTGAAACATCCTGGGACGTCATGGATGTTTTATTGATTAAATAATGATTAGTTAAGGTAATGGCGTATGGAGTTAGCAATTTGATAACGCGCCACAGGTGGGATGGGATATAACGTGGAGCGAATATAATGCTGTAAAATCTGAGATCAGAGCACGAATAATAATGATATGTAAAATAAGGGACAAGAAGAGGGAGACAATATTGTACTTTCGGAGATGCATATATAAATATGAGTATATACATTGGCTGCCCCTCGACATTGGCTGCCTCACAACCAAGAAGTGGGGTTTTAAACACCGACGCCTATGCAAACCATAGATAGATAGAGAGATAGATAGAAAGAGAGACAGAGACAGAGACAGAGACAGATAGATAGACAGATAGACAGATAGATAAATAGAAAGACAGACAGATAGATAAATAGAAAGACAGACAGATAGATAGACTGACAAACGGACAGTCAGACAGACAGATAGACAGATCGACAGACAGATAGATATATGGATAGATAGATAGACAGACAGACAGACTGATAGACAGATAGATAGATAGATAGATAGATAGATAGATAGATAGATAGATAGATAATACATAGATAAATAGATAGACAGACAGACAGACAAAAATATAGACAGACAGACAACTAGATAGTTTCACACACACACACACACACACACACACACACACACACACACACACACACACACACACAATAGAGCATAACATTCTGGTTTGTGGTTATTGAGTATTAGAATTACAAGTTGAAATATATGGTGTATCGATGAAAACTATTAGAATTTTATGAATTTTTATGAATGTGTAAAAATTACAGAAAGTCAATAGAAACTACTTGAATCAGTAATATGAATATAACGAGAAGATAAACTTTGGAGTAATTACATTATTTACATTATTTATATTTGACGGATATTTGCCCTCATCTTGTTTGTTGTTAACACAACGTTTCAGCTGATATACCCTCCAGCCTTCATCAGATGTTTGGGGAAAAATTTTGAACCTGGGTTCTCATTCCTAAGGTAGTTTTCGATGTTATTATTATTATTATTATCATTATTATTATTATTATCATTATTATTATTATCATTATTATTATTATTCAGGTCACTGCCTGGAATCGAACTCGGAATCTTGGGGTTAGTGGCCCGCGCCCTTAACCACTACGCCATATGCCGGTTGAGCAATTAGTTTAAATGGAAAACGGGAAATTGGACGAACGGATAAAACGTAAAAGGTGTATAGAAACCGGATGGATTTATGAAGATCTTGAAACTTGGAAATCTTTTTGTTCTTTTGTTCTTTGACTTGTTTCAGCCATTTGACTGCGACCATGCATTTTTTTTTTACCACATTATATATACTCTTTTACTCAATCATTTGACTGCGGCCATGCTGGAGCACCGCCTTTTAGTCGAACAAACCGACGTAAACACACCAACATCGGTTGTTAAGCGATGGTGGTGGGACAAACACAAACACAGACACACAAATACATGCATATACATAAATATATATTCGTTATTCTCTCTCTATTTATCTCCTCTTATTCCTTTCTGTTGAAAAGCATAGGCTCGAAACGTAAAAGATTTTCTCACCTTCCTGAGCGTCAAAATAATACACCCGTCTTTGTCTTTTGTTTTTCTGTAAATTTCAACTATATACACACAGACACACACTTACACACACACACACACACACACACACACACACACATACACACACACACACACACGCACACACACACACACACACACACACACACATATATATATATATATATATATATATATATATATATATATATATGACGGGCTTCTTCCAGTTTCCGTCTACCAAATCCACTCACAAGGCTTTGGTCAGCCCATGGCTATAGTAGAAGACATTTGCCCAAGGTGCCACGCAGTGGGACTGAAACCGGAACCATGTGGTTGGTAAGCAAGCTACTTACCGCACAGCCACTCAGTTATATAAAAATTATAACTGGTTAAGATGACGTGTGTTCCGTCGGTTAAGATGACGCGTATTCCAGTTGATCCGATCAACGGAACAGCGTGTTCATAAAATTAATGTGCAAGTGACTGAGCATACCTGGGATCCTAACAGGTTCCACTATCCGGGTCAGAGTAGACCTGTGAACAATAGTGGCGAAGAAGTAGCTTCACACTCCTCAAAACCTTTGAACTCCTGTACTAGGGCCCCACAACCAGAAGTAGTTTAAAATTCTACCCAGGATATACATATATATACATACACACACACATACATGCATATGCATACGCATACACATACGCCGGTACAAACACACACACAAGAACACACACGCACAAACACACATGTATGAGTGTTCGTCACTGAAGAGACAAAAGGAAGTTGAAACCCCGGTGTCTGACAAACTGCTGACAACATAGTGAGCGAGGCACGTGCTTTTTTTTAAATACAAAAGTGACTTTTTAAAAGTTTTTTCTGAGTTAATACATTATAGCTAACACCGTCCATATTTATACATATATTACAAATGTTATACACACCGGTACTTTAATTTATACTATTTCAAGTGTGTATGTTAATAAATTTTATATTTCCGTATTTCCTATTTCCAAAGAAAATTCATTAAAAACAGGGAAGCGAAGCGAGAGGGAGGCTGAGGGAACAGAGAAGAGAAGCAGCGAAAGTATGAACCAGTTAGTCTGTTATCTGCCTGCCTGTCTGTCTGTCTGTCTGTCTGTCTGTCTGTCTGTCTGTCTGTCTGTCTGTGTCTGTCTGTCTCTCTCTCTCTCTCTCTCTCTCTCTCTCTCTCTCTCTCCACCTCTGCTCTTCCCTCACTTTGTTAACAATATAACACAGTTGCAACATTATATTTTACTTGTCTATGTTTTTTTTAACACTTTTTGTTTTTTCTGTCGTTGTTTCCTGTTTTGAACATCACAGATTCAGAAACTGCAACAAAATAAATAAATATTTTAATTTTAAGACATCCCCCCTTTCCCCCCTTTGTTTTTTCAATAACTTCTTTCTAAACCAGCAGCTGATCACGCCACGGGATTTCCAATCGCAGTTCTTCGATTTTTCCTCTCTTCTATAAACATACTCTTCACACCGGATTCGTTACAAACAGATTTTGTTTACATTGGGAGGCTTTTCTTGTTTCACTTTCCGAAAATTTAAAATGATTTAGTTTCAATTTATTAAAAATGAATGCATTTACAGATGTAAACATAACGTGTTTAAACGCACACACAAATACACACACTCACAAACTCACAAACTCAAATACACAAACACAAACGCACACACAAAGACACAAACACACGCACACACAAACTTACAAACTCACAAACGCTATTTTCATTGCAAATTAAAAATATTTCCGCTATCCTCATTCATAAAAACTACTGTACCTGTCTTTACAATGAGGCCAGTAGACATGCTAGAAATAACAGCTAAGTCTCCAACACATTTACAAACAACAATTTTTTAAAGTGATAACATAATGGTTCAAAAGAAGGATAGCCAAGAAAAAGATATTTCTTCATCGTTCCTGGTCCCTCAGTGTGCTAAATATACGAATTGAATCTCTGTCTACTCTCAACCAACATAACCATGTTTTAAAAATCATCTGAACTTCGTCACTAAAAGACTCAAGAGAAACTCTGAAAGTCCGCCCGTCTGCTGCAAACAGTAACCTGCGTTCTTCAGATCTACTTTCCCTACCATCTTACAAAACAAGGACACATTAGACAATTCAACCTTTCATATACAGGAGGTTGGTGCAGTGGTCACAACTGGAACGCTCAATCAGGGCCGACAAAAAATGGCTTCATTAATCCCCGTAGTCTAAGTCTAATGTCTTTACGCCATCTTTAAGATGGCGTGCTCCCGTAAGTCCACACACATATAAATGCACATAATATGCACACACACACACACACACACACACACACACACACACATATTTATATATAAGTAAATGTAGGGATAAGCAAATTAGACAGATAATGAATCTAAAGTACATCAAATACATGAAATACAAAAAATGTATATAGGTATACATCTAAAAAGGTCCAGCTTTCACGGAATACGAATGTTATAGAGAATTACAGGGATGAAAGAAAAGAATTACAAATCCAACAGCTGTTTCTAAGGGCTCGACGGTACATGATAATGTTTGTTGATTGATTCCTTCTCATCTTAGGTATACATATATACATTTTTCGTATTTCATGTATTTAGTATACTTTGTATATTGACCTGCCTAACACGCGTGTCTTTACATCATTTCCTCCTCTACCCACTCAAGTTTAAATCTCTTGAGCACTACTAAGTGTATTCTATATGGAGAATATCTGGACCACATCTATGAACTATGTATGTATGTACGTATATATATATATATATATATATATATATATATATATATATATATATATATATATATATATATATATATATATATGTATATATATATATACACATACATATATACATGTGTGTATGTACGTGTGTGCATATATGTGTATATATGCAATCTGAATACGGTAATCCGAGAAAAACAGGGACTGTTTCAATGTTGGAATGTTTGGTGTTGATTGTCCTTCGTCAGATGAAGGCAAGAAAAAGAAATGACTAGAAGGAAAGACCATTGCGGGAAAAATTTCCAACAACGAAAACTTTGTAAATTGTTTATTATTATTATTATTATTATTATTATTATTATTATTATTATTATTATTATTTGATGAAAACTCTCAGCTTATTTTGATGGGAATGACGGAAAGTGTCAGTAGCCCACAGCCAGCAAACTAAAGAGACACTTGCTTACTGGTCAAGCTTCAAAAATTCTGCGGTTCCAAGCAATGATGTTTTTAGTAGGTGTCCTACCTTCACACTTGCTCTGATCTTTTTCAGCCATGTTGGTAGTTGAGTGCTGATACTTCCAAGTGCACCATTTACTATTGGTATCATGTGTACTCTCCTCATTGACAACAACCTTCGTATTTCCCTCTTCAAATCGTCGTAGTTGTCCAGTTTCGCTTCTTCTTTCTCTTTGATTCTGTTGTCACTGGAACATGCTTTGTCGATTATCATGCAAGATTTTTCTTTTTTGCTCATCACGACAATATCAGGCTTCCGATGTCTGACATGATGGTCACAATGAACCGTTGCATCCGACAGTATTTTGCAGTCTTCATCTTCATTAACTCCTACAAAGATTTGGACATACAACGCCTTTGATTTTAGTGCCATATCTTTTCATCTCCTCTCACCACACATCCTGCAATTGTGTATTTGAAGAGTAGACGGGTAGACAACAGATGGGCGGGTAGACAACAGATGGGCGGGTAGACAACAGATGGGCGGGTAGACAACAGATGGGCGGGTAGACAACAGATGGGCGGGTAGACAACAGATGGGCGGGTAGACAAGTGATTGTCAGGATTGTACATGAGTGTTGGGTGGTGGTCAGATTTGTGAAGTAGAAGTTTTAGACAATTCTTGTCGAGTGAGTGTGTTGTGGAGTTAGAGACACCGACAGAAAATAAGAAAGTCTTCACTAGAAGGATTGTGAAAAGTGTTAGAGACCTTCACGAAGAGGTCTCAAGAACCAGCTTTTATTGGGGCTGCGACTGTAATATTAATTGTCCATAGAATGAAAACATCAACGACGGGGTTTTTTAAAGCAAACACAAATGGTAGTTTAACAGCAGTAGATAAGATATCCTTCACATCACTGTCAGCTGCCCAAAATGGATTTTGAGGGACACACAGACATATCTTTTATTCTTTTATTTTATTTTATTTTATTTTATTCGTTTCAGTCATTTGACTGCGACTATGTTGGAGCACCGCCTTTAGTAGAGAAAATCGACCCTAGGACTTATTCTTTGTAAGCCTAGTACTTATTCTATCGGTCGATTTTGCCGAACCGCTAAGTGACGGGGACATAAACATACCAGCATCTGTTGTCAAGCAATGCTAGGGCAGCAAACACAGACACACAAATACACACACACACACACATACACATATATACGACGGGCTTCTTTCAGTTTCCGTCTACCAAATCCACTCACATGGCTTTGGTCGGCCAGAGGCTATAGTAGAAGACACTTGCCCAAGATGCC
>NC_142928.1:196635747-196665747 GCF_046866305.1 Octopus bimaculoides
AAATAAGAAGATGATATTTTTTCGAACGCAGAGTTGCCGTTAGAACATAAGAAATACTGGATAAATTACCCTTACAAGGCGGAAAAATTTGTCAACAACACATTTCGACGCTTCTAATAATTAAAAATATTTGCTTCTCTACGTTTATACACACATGGTTGTTCTATAGGAGCTAAAATATTTAGCGTCTAATTCGGCGGATGAATTTGTCAGCGGGCAGTTTGGTTTAATGGTAAAGCAGCCAACCGAAGTCTCTTTGAGGGATATCTATCTATCTATCTATCTATCTATCTATCTATCTATCTGTCTGTCTGTCTGTCTCTCTCTCTATCTCTCTCTATCTCTCTCTCTCTCTCTCTCTCTCTCTCTCTCTCTCTCTCTCTGTCTATCTATCTATCTATCTATCTATCTATCTACATATATAATACAAAGAATATATATACATGTATACACACATATATGTACATACTTACATCTACATGTGTATATATATGCATATCAGGGTACAGGACGTTAGAACAGTGAACTACAGACAACGGAACGAACACATAGGAAAACGGAAAGCCACTTGGAATATCCCTTCATCAGCTGTCTCTATTCTAACTAGACGGTATATATACATGTATATATATTCTTTGTATTATTACATTATTGAACGCACACGTCCTTTTTTGCAAGTATATCTACATATATATATATATATATATATGAAATAGTGGCGCAACTAGGCACCAATGTTTGCTGGAACTAGCAGTCGATAACCGTACGACGCTATGTGAAGCTTCACTGGATATATAGAGACAAAGATGTGTGCGGGCGGCGAACATATAAAGAATTTCGTCTTACCTCTTGGAAGAACGCCGGATAAATGGACAACTTCGAATGGATGACCTACCTTTGCGGCGCTTTATTTACCTGGAAAATAATACTGTTGTATTGCAGTAATATTTGTAATTTATATCTACATATATAGCGGTGTACAGACAATAAATATTAAAAACAGTAAAACAAGAAGAACAGTTTGCCAAAATATATTTACACAACTTTACAATTTTGAAATCGAAACGCCAGGAATAGTTAAACAATGTCTCGGTATACATGATATCTTAATATGTTTCGAGATAATTCTTTAGCAGAGATCGAAGCCAATATAGAAATATCAGAAGAACGTTTATTAAACGGCTTCTGATAAACTGAAGCAGAACAACGAGACAGTTCTTTCTTCTATTTTCCCAAGTTCAAGACTCACAACCGATGTCTACATATATCAGATTTCTCGTCAGGGCAGCGACTTTGCGTAGTTTGTGGATTAAATTCTTCCCCCTATTAGTTTTGTAGAGTCAATACATTTTCTGTTTATTGCCTTATCACAGTATAACCATCGTATTTTCTGCCTATTGTTGTATCAGAATGGCTCTTAGATACCTTTAGAGCAAACTCTATCAAGTCGCTAGGAAATAATTTCAGTCTTCAGAAAGTATTAGAATAACCGTCCTATACAACACAGGAACATAAAAAAAAAGTCTTCTACATATAAGGAACTAGGTTGAATTAGTGAGTTCGAGTGTAGGGTTTTGGAGAAAATATGGCGAATCTTATGGTATTGCTTTATTTGTTAACCAAGTCAAATATTGGACGTGACTAAGATTGGGAATGCAACCAAGGTGATAAGACGGTTAAACAGCCTTCTTCGAACTAATTCTACCAATATTAACGGTATTCTAGAAATTCGGCCATATATTTATTTTCAATATTTTTTGTTTTAAAAACGCCATATAATATTGGATGCACCACTATTTCGCCTGCTTTAAACCATCACTATTAATTAAACTAATTATTGGTGGTGGTATTAATTAGATTTATCATTATCAAATCAAAATTTGTTTTAATTTATTGTTCAAAATTTATTTCTTATTGATTTTTGTTCTAATTTATTTACTCGGAAATAATTTTCCAATAACGAAATGGACAAACAGCTCAGGTGAACTAAACGCAAATTAACTGCCGTTCAGACTATTAAAAACCAAGATAACAACAATAAAAGATTAAACGATGAAGAGATTTGTAAGAACAATAACAAGGTCAAAATTCTACGAACCAGAAAATATTCTGATGAATATGTGATGTTTGGTTTCATTGATGCCAGTCATGGAAATTATTGACCATTATATATTTTTTATGGAACCACATAATCAGCTTGTACATGTAAGCAGCCAAATTGTCATTTAGTTAGCAAGACATCATCTTAAATATGCAAATAAACCAATAAATGTCGTCATAAGAAAAATGAAGGAAAAAAACAACAATCAACTAAAGAGTCCGAAGCACACGTGGAGGCGCAATGGCCCAGTGGTTAGGGAAGCGGACTCACGGTCGTAGGATCGCAGTTTCGATTCTCAGACCGGGCGTTGTGAGTGTTTATTGAGCGAAAACACATGAGGCTCCAGCAGGAGATGGTGGCGAACCCTGCTCTATTCTTCCATCACAAATTTCTCTCACTCTTTCTTCCTGTTTCTTTTGTACCGGTATTTCGAAGGGCCAGCCTTGTCACACTGAATCTCCCCGAGAACTACGTTAAGGGTACACGTGTCTGTAATGTGCTCAGCCACTTGCACGTTAATTTCACGATAAGCAGGGTGTTCCGTTGATCGGATCAACTGGAGTCTTATTAACCACCACTCCAAATCCCTCTTGGGGTTCATGAAATATTTAATTATCATCTCCACCCAATACTTGCCAACAAAATGTAGATTAGAGATGGATTCATTTTAAAAACAGGAAATAAAGAAATATTGCAGCAATTAAAGACAACAGAAAATGGATTTCTTCGTTGAACTCTCAGACTAGTTTAATTCATAAGTTAGAGAACGATCCCCTGATTTAATTTTGGCTGTCAAAAAGAATATCCAGATTTATAGAAGAAAGCAACCGCGGTTTTATTGCCTTTTATTACGACAACAGAGAACAAAACTATATTTTTGACTTTGGTTTCCTTAAAAATTAAATCCAAGAACAGATTGAATGTTGAACCAGCTCCGGGGCTACTTCTTGGTATACAATCGCTTATCTGATATCAATCACCATCATCATCATCGTTATCATCATCATTCGCATTAATATGTAACATTCTTAGTTTTCTTTATTTTCTTTCGTAAGTGAATACTCATTTAATTGTAAATATTGTAAGTTGCAACTTTAATCATTTTAACTGCTCACTTTAACCACCTTCGTTTACTTATAGTTAACAGTTCCGTTAAAAAGAAATTAGTGACACAAACCATCAGGAATCTTCTATCGTTGACGAGGCCATTACCACAATAGTAACATCATCAACAACAACCACAACATCAACTGCAGCAGCCATAATAACACCCACAACAGCAGTGAACTCCAACATTACAACCGCGAAGGAGTGTATTGTTTAGTAAAGAAACCCTTGGCATGCCACTCCTCCAGAAGACAGAGCTAGAATCACGCTGGCATAGCTCGATCCTCAGTCACAGACTTCTTCAACTGCGATGAGGCCAAGTCGAAAGACTCACCGGGATGGATCCTCGTCGGGAGTCGGGAAAGCAAAAAGTGAAAGCGTTGCCCTGATGAAAGAAAAACACAGGCTGGAGGTGGAAAGACGACAGAGCCCTTAAAATTGCCAAACACCACACCACCAACACTTTCACAACTACACCACCACCAACACTTTCACAACTACACCACCACCACCACCACCAGAAACAGAAACAGCAACAAACACCCACAAAACACCCAAAACATAATGTAATACGGAAATGATTTTGCTTAATGCAAAGAAATTTTAAAATCAAAAATATTAACGTAATTTTATTTTTAAATTGCAATAAAAGGAAAAAAGATTTTAAAAAAAACAGAAAGATGCACACGCTATTTAATGAACAATTTCAGAAAAGCTATTAAGGTGGCAATCTGGCAGGAACGTTAGCACGCCGGGCGCAATGCTCAACAGTACTTCGTCTGTCTTTACGTTCTGAGTTCAAATTCCACCAAGGTCAACTTTGTCTTTCATCGTTTCGGGGTCGATAAAATAACTACCAATTTCGTACTGGGGTTGTTCTAATCGACTGCCCCCTCCCTCAAAATTTCGGGTCTTGTGCCTAGTGTAGAAAAGAATATTTTTAGACGAGATTTTCTCCAAAATATTCTTCTCGATGGACTCTTTCATTTGTGTTCTCTTTTGATTTCTTAAAATTATCACTTTTTTTCGCCCCTTAAAGCCACACAACTTTTTTGTAGCAAACATTTTTTGACAAGGTTTTCTCTATAAGATTCTCCCTATAAAGCCCTTTCATCTAAACCCCGAACGCAGAATAGCAGTGAAAACAGCTTAGAAGATAGGTTAAATACCTTTAGAAAACGGAGGAAAGGTGGTCAGCAAGCCGCTACAGAGTATCGAAACCCGTTCCTCTCAAACTCCGCTTAAGCGCTCTCTACCATTAAGCTAAGCCACTCATAACATCAGATGCTATCTTTTAAAATGCTAAACAACTTAAAATGACAAAAATATTTTAATTTGTTAAAATGGTCACCTTTTTTCATCACTTAAAGACACACCACTTTTTTTGTACCTAACATTTTTTATTGAGGTCTTCACCATAAGATTCATCTCAAAGAGCTCTTTCATTCGGACGTAACTATATTCTTTTATACTTTTATTCAATCATTCTTTTACTCTTTTACAGTTTCAGTCATATGACTGCAGCTATGCTGGACACCGCCTTAAAGGGTTTTAGTCGAAGAAATCGACCCCAGGACTTATTCTTTGTAAGCCTAGTACTTATTCTATCGGTCTCTTTTACCGAACCGCTAGATTACGGGGGACATAAACACACCAACATTGGTTGTCAAGCAATGGTGGAGTTACAAACACAGACATAAAGTCACACACGCATATATATATATATATACATACATATATATATATATATATATATATATATATATATATATATATATATATATACAGTTGCAATTTATAGAAAAACAAAAGACGAAGACAGGTGTAGGAACGACAAGCAAGTGTATTAGTTTGACGGTCGGGAAAAATGAAAAAGTGTTTTACGTTTTGAGTCTAAGCTCTTCGACAGAAAGGATGAAGAGGAAATAAACACAGAGAGAGAATGAAAAAGAGGGCTGTGGCCAACCCGAGGCTATAGTAGAAGACACTTGCTAAAGGTGCCACGCAGTGGGACTGTACTCGGAACCATGTGGTTGGGAAGCAAGCCTCTTACCACACAGACACACCTGCGTCTATTGTAGAGATTTCTTTTACAATAGCTGAGATATTTTGATTCAAAATCAATTTTTAAGGTTAGTTACCAATTTTTTCATCACTTAAAACCACACGACATGTTCGTAGTTTTCACCAACAGATGCTTCCCGATCAACATATTCTTTTAAACCCATTTGATTTATATTTGATTCAAAGTTAACTTTTCGCCTTACTCTCCCATTTTTGACCTCACATATTGTGACCTAAATTTGTTTTTAATAAACCAAATTTCAATAATTTTATCTCAAAATGTATCTTAGGACTGGACCATCATTGCTAAAAGAACTGCATTTAAATTGGTAGAGAACTGAATCAGTAATGAAGCCCAGAAGTGTTGGCGAGCAACTAAAAGTTGACCTGGAGACTATATTCACTCACTACCGCGGGTGAATGATATAATTTGTTATAATGTATATCCTTTTCTACTCTAGGCACAACGCCCGAAATTTTGGAGGAGAGGGCCTGTCGACTATATCGACTCCAGTTCGTAACTGGTACTTAATTTATCGACCCCGAAAGGATGAAAGGTAAAGTCAACCTCGGCGGAATTTGAACTGAGAACGTAAAGACTGACGAAATACCGCCAAGCATTTCACCCGGCCTGGTAACGTTTCCGCCAGCTCACAGCCTTTGTAATAACATATATTGAAACAGTTATATCTACCTATCATTAGTTGTTCGGTGTAGTAATGCAGTTGATATAAGCCTATTATTAGTGGCAAGATGTTGTTTATAGTCCACAATTAAATGTTACCTCAGCTGGGAGTAGAATAGCAGGAGGATAAACATTTAATAAAAATTACAAATTGTTCATTATTGTAAAAGGTTTTATCTTAGCTGGAGTCATGAAGATCCAGTAAACTAGACTGTTCGAGCAGTTTCAATGACTCTTTTGTCTGGGAATGGTAAATCCAGAATACTTGAAGATTAAACTCTGCTATAGAAATCTCTTGTGATTTTAATGATAACTTCACTTTTCCTAACTCGACCATACACGAAGGAAAACGAAATATCTATTTGTATTCATGCCAAGCCATAAATTTATGATACTTAACACAACACAAATCAATATAGCAGTGTGAAACGACAGGAAGAAGTTGATAATGATTCAACAATTATCACCAAACAAATAAATAAGGCATTTTGGAAATCAATCTAGTTTTACTCAACCCCCAAAGACCATTATTATTCTAGGTTTTTACCGCCAAATCTATATATGCTGGCTTCGGTGATAGGTAAAACAACAGAGGTTATAAACTCACCACAAACACGATTATGTGTTCTTCAGAAAACCTTCCGCCAGAGATTTCTGGACAAGAATATTATAGTAATGGATGATATAAATGTTGGTTGGTTGGTTGGTCGGTTTGGTGATACCTTCAGTCGCGCTTTACATCGTATAGAGGGAGGGAGAGAGGGAGAGCGAGAGAGGGAGAGAGAGAGAGAGAGAGAGAGAGAGAGAGAGAGAGATAGAAAGGGAGAGAGTACAGAGCGATACAGAGTGAGTTAATATAAGAGGTATAGGATGAGTGCACATAATAGGCTTGGTGGCAGTCAGCAAGTAAAAGAACGCAACACACAGGTAGAGAAAAAATCATAGACAGAGGAGGAGCAGGGCAGGAGGAGGGGCAGGAGGAGGGGAAGGAGGAGGGGCAGGAGGGGGGCAGGAGGAGGGGCAGGAGGAGGGGCAGGAGGAGGGGCAGGAGGAGGGGCAGGAGGAGGGGCAGGAGGAGGGGCAGGAGGAGGGGCAGGAGGAGGGGCAGGAGGAGGGGCAGGAGGAGGGGCAGGAGGAGGGGCAGGAGGAGGGGCAGGAGGAGGGGCAGGAGGAGGGGCAGGAGGAGGGGCAGGAGGAGGGGCAGGAGGAGGGGCAGGAGGAGGGGCAGGAGGAGGGGCAGGAGGAGGGGAGGTAAATGTTAGAAGTTATGGAAGAATTTATAGAAATGAGAAGTTTGTTTTATTTAATTCTAAAGTAATAATTGTTTTTATGTTATAAACAATTTTACACTATTTATAATATTTAGCAGAGTACAAATTTATTATTCTTTGACAAGAATAGGATTGACAGTAACTTCGAAGTTTCGGTCAGCATATCATCATCAAACAGTCTGATGATGGCTTAACTAGACGAAACATTCAAGTCACTGTCAATACTATTCCTGTTGAAGAATTACACACACACGCACACACGCACACACACACACACACACACACACACACACACACACACACACACACACTCACGTATATATCTTCATCTTTTATCTTTTATTTCTTATTTGTTTCAGTCTGCGGCCATACTGGAGCACCGCTTTGAAGGATTTAGCTGAACAAATCAAGACCAGTACTTTTTAATGTCTATTATTTATTCTATCAGACGAACTGCTATGTTACGGAGACGTAAGCAAACAAATGTCGTCTGTCAAGCAATGGGTTTAAATTTGGGTTTAAAATCCTTTGAATAGAAAAAAGTCGGAGGCAGCTTAAGATGGGATGTCTACATATGATGCGCTTAGTTTGTGTATGTGTGCGTGTGTGTGTGTGTGTGTGTGTGTGTGTGTGTGTGTGTGTCTGGAAGTGTCTGTGTTTGTCCCGCCGCGCCCCGCTTGACAATCGATTCTGGTATGTTTACGTCCCTGTAATTTAGTGGACCGGTGGAATAAATACCAGGCTCTCGAAAAACAAACACACAAAAAAACTAAGTTCTTGAGTCGAATCCTTCGACCAAAATTCTGCAAGGCCGTGCTCCAGTATGACCGGAGTCTAAGGACCGAAACGAATAAAGGATAAAAGATCTTACTTGTCACGCAAGTTAAAGGACAAACTTTAATACAAGCGAACGAATGAAAATGCTCGCTCTTATTCCAACTCTTTGACAACATCTGCTCCTGAGTCTATTTTAGAGTACATCTCTTTGATACACCCTCGGAACAACCACAAAATTCTAGGCCCCCAAAAGCTAAATATTTGATTAGTAAACGTTCCATAATGAACAAACTGCAGTCATTGACACCATTAAAGAAAAAAGTTTTTTTCCCTTTGCATAGTTGGCTATTGTTTCTCCTTCAAACTTCAGATTAAACCACTTCCTGCGGCCTTCGTTATTACAACGATCTATTCTTTCCATTCCATTGTCTCTGTTTCGAGATTCTACAATAAACAATGAAACACACTCCTTCCTTCCCAGTGGAGACTCTTCATTCTTCAGGAATCGCTAATCTCCATTAATACTATTGTAGTCACCTTAAACACATCCTTCCATTCCAGCCAGGCTAAAGACAAACTCAACACTATCGTTATATATTTTCGTCGCTCTTACTTCACTTATATTTCAATAGTTTATAAAGAAACTCCCAGAATGCATTACGTTATGTTGAGACTGTTATTGATTAAATTTCATAGAAAATTAGATTAAATTCAGTCTAAGTAATTCATGAATAGCAATAAAAATAAGGAAACATTAATGTGTATTGACTAAATTTTATTAAATTCAGTTTATATAAACACTTTTAGACATATTTTGGTTATGAATGTGTTTGAGTTGATGTAGCTCAAGGTTCTGAGAGAATTTGGAATCTGCAATTCACCGCCAGACAATCTGTTTCCTAAAATTCAGTAATAACTCATCCTTGGTTGCAGTGGTAAATATAATACTTGCGTGTGTGTGTGTGTGTGTGCTTGTGTTTGTGCGCGCGTGCGTTTACGCACACACACGTGCACATGTGTACATATATATGCACATATATATGCATGTATATATGCATATATATAAGTATATATTCTTTTACTTGTTTCAGTCATTAGACTGCAGCCATATATATATATATATATATATATATATATATATATATATATAAGGTTGATGAGGGTATTGGATTTAACCAAACCCAAGAGGATACAGGTAATACCGAGTAAGTGCTGTATACCGACTAGTTATGCCCCAGTCGTCGTATGAACAGGATTGGGGATTATAAGTCGTGTATTAGCGTGTGTATATGTAAATATATAAAAATAAAAAGATAAAGAGAGCAATGGTAATCTTACCATTGCTCTCTTTATCTTTTTATTTTTATATATTTACATATATATATATATATCGTTGCTATTTTCTTTTCAATATTTTTATTAGCAATAGCCAATTCTTTTGGTCAAACTATCGTATCTCCAGCTGCTTCAGATGCGAAGATATCAAAAATTGTCAAAAGTGTAGTACAACAGAAAGAATACATTTCTAAGTCTCTCAGAGAGATTTATGCAGTAGCAGCATGATAAAGTGATAGTATGTTGCCAACTTAATGGGACAGTCCTATGAAAGGGAAGAATGCTACTGTTATTTAGCCCTAGGAAACACATTTCCTGTGTCCTTATGTTTTCAAAGTGGAGACAAGCACCTCCACCCAGCAAAGCCAGCATCCAGAGACTAGTTTCAGAGTCATTGCTCATTAGTCTGAAGTAACATGGTTTGCTAGCTGTCGATGCCCATCCGCCTTTGAAACCATAGATTTCAAGTGAAATACATTCTCCACTTTGAAAACATAAGGACACAGGAAATATGTCAAGTCCAACAGGAAACGGTGTTTCCTAGGGCTAAATAACAGCAGCATTCTTCCCTTCCATGGGACTGTCACATTAAGTTGGCAACATACTATCACTTTGCAGTACAACAGTTTTGCTATGGAATGGTGAAACTATTTTTTCATTTTCTGAAAAAGCAACGTTTTGGACTTACGACACTTTTGCATAATAGCAACGATATGTGTGTGCATATCTGTCTGTCTGTGTACAAACTAAGTGGATGGCAAGTAACTGCCAAAACTAATGTACAACTCCAGTGAGCTCACAAAATGTTTTTCTCATTATTTTCATCTCATTTAGTTTTCTCTAAACGTTACGATGGCTCTTTCTGTTTGAAATAAGTTTAAATGATGTTTACATATATTTAATATAATTGAAGAAAATACAGTTTCCAAAGAATTGTAACAAAGCCGTAACCTTTATCTGGGTGTAGAGATTGTGCTTGATTGGATTTCGAATTCAAGAGCAGCATGTCTTCCATAATGGTAAAACAAATAAACATCACAACAGACAAGACTCACAACAGATAAGACTCACAGCAGAGAAGACTCACAACGGATAAAACTCACAACTATTAAACTTTACAACGAATTCCAACTGAATTGCATGTACCCACCATTTAACAGTTTTATTGCCCACGACCAGATTATATAACTATAGTTCGATATTATCGGTTATCGATAACAATAATCCGTTACTTAATGAACACTGATAAACAGTCATAGAATTTATTGATAGATTCATAACACTGGTTTCAGATTTTGGCCCAAGGCCAGCGATTCAGGTCGTAGGGACAAACCGGCTCCAGTACATCGACCCTTGTACATCGACTCCGAATCGACGAAAGGCAGAGTCAACCTTGGCTGAATTCGAACTCAGAAGGTGAAGGCAATGAAATGTCGCGAAAGTATTTTACATGTTAACGATTCTGGCAGATTGCTGCTTTTGATAAACTCATAATATTTGAATAATTGATTTGGGGTCGGTTTTCATGTATGGAATTCCAGTTGTTTGGTCAATAACCATCTTCTCATTAAATTATTGTACATGAAGCTTAATATTCAGCAGATATTTCTATCTTTAATGCAATCCCCAGATAAATCCAGTGTGTGTGTGTGTGTGTGTGTGTGTGTGTGTATTTGACACGCCTATGTCCTCCTTGAATTATTGAATTACAGTTGTCACTTGTCTTGTATTCCTCTGTGAATATTCCACTGTTCCCTGGTCCTTAACGTAAACCTAAGACAGGGTCAACATGATACTGCAGGTGACAAGAATAGCTTCTCCAATGACGGATCCAATCCATCCGATAGGCTCTTCCACGTAGATTCTGTATATCAAGATTTGACACATAAACAATTTGATAACAATAAAACTAAACGCAATGAGCGAAAATAGAAACAAATGTAAAGGCGATGGATTCGCGGCCGACAAAGGAAAGAAGGAATTTTATCAACTGTGAACACACGGCTTGTTTTTCAAAATGGAAAAAAAAAAATCAAGAAAACAGAAGAAAATGGATTTGTTATTATAGAGCGGGGACAGGTGTGTTATTACACAGAAATCTTGACAAGAATGGCTGAAGAAAGTGGAGAGCTAAGTTTCTTATGCATAAATTAAAATATTATTATACAGGGTACGTTATAATATAGAGGTAAGTTTGTTATTATATAGGGGTAGACAGATGCTTTATCACACAGGTGTGTTATTATATAGGATGGACAGGTGTGTTATTATATAGGTGTAAAGAGGTATATTATTCAGCTGGAGTGAATAAATTTGAAACTGCCCATTTTTCACTCACATTTCTCACCCCTTTTTTTTTCCACACTACCTCCAGATCTTTCTTGATAAATTACTTCAAAGAGAACTTGTTTGATGTGCGTTACTACATCCCCAGACTCCACAAACACATCAACATATGGATGACCATTTCAACTCCACGTACACTTCTATCACCATCTTTCTATTTCCGGTTTATTCCAATACTATTATCTCTCTTTTCTATTCCCCACCGTGATCGACAACTTATTTCCCAACTGTGCACTTCCGCCCTATGGGTCTCAACAACCATTTATATCCCCTAATTTCTCATTACCTCCTTTCACCCCCATCTCTCTCCTGATACAAAAAGACACACACACACGAACTCGCATATTCCACTTTCTCGTTCACTCATTCATACACACTGTTTGCCCAAACACATGAACACACTCACTTTCATAAACACATACCCTAGGTCTGCTGCTGCCGCTCCCGCCGTGGTTGTTGCTTAGCATTCATTTGGTGCATGTCCGACATAACCTCTTCGATCCCTCCTATTCACAAGCTGCCTGCACCTTTCCTCCACCCACGACTCTTACATTATAACCACATCGTTTACCTAACAACTCACACACTTTCTCTTTCTTATGTTCTCTCTTCTCTTTCATGACAAGTAACCGAAATACGAAACGAAACATGAATAACTTTACTTGCTATATTTAATTTCCTTATTTTTATTACTAGTTATTACTTATAAATACTATCTTACACACACACACACACACACACACACACACACACACACACACATACATACATGTGTAGTAATGTTAATGTTACAGTCACTAATTAACAGTAATTATCGTTGTGATTATAAAGAGCCCTTATGAACATACATGTATACAGGTATGGTAATTATGGTGACGTCACAGCCATTGATTAATATTAATTATTGCTGTGATTATAATGAGCCCTTATATTACATACCTACAGATATAATGATGATGCTTTCACATACAGTTAATTCATATTAATTACCGATGTGATTATAACGACTCCTTATAGACATTACATAGCGTTACATACACACCTGTATGGTGGGGATGCTGTCCCAGAAGTTAATCATAATTAATCAAAGCTGGATTTATAAGTGAGATTAGTGTAGTTATTGGTCACGTGTGAAATCGTGTGGCTTAGTGGTAAGGGAGTTCGGTTCGCCATCGTAGGGCAGCGAGTTCGGTTGCCGGCAGAGTGTTGTGTCCTCTTCTTTTACTTGTTTCAGTTATTTGACTTCGGCCATGCTGGAGCACCGGCTTTAGTCGAAGAAATCGACCCCAGGACTTATTTCTTGTAAGCCCAATACTTATTCTATCGTTATCTTTTGCTGAACCGCTGAGTTATCTGGTTGTAAACACACTAACATCGATTGTCAAGCGATGGTTGAGGACAAACGCAGACACACAAACATATACATACATACATACATATATATATATATATATATATATATATATATATGTGTGTGTGTGTGTGTGTGTGTGTGTGTGTGTGTGTGTGTGTGTGTGTGTGTATATATATATATATATATATATATATATATATGTATATATATATGTATATGTATGTATATCTATATATATATATATATATATATATATATATATATATATATATATACAATGGGCTTCTTTCGGTTTCCATCTACCAAATCCACTCAAAAGGGTTTGGTCAACCCGAGGCTATAGTAGAAGACTCTTGCCCAAGTGTCACGTGTTCTGCTTATCTTAGCTGTCACTCTTTTCGTCTCTCCCCCCACCGCATGCCATCTCTGGTGAAATTTATGCTTTCCCGGAAGTTGTTGATGCGTTTTCAACGAATGTAACAATGAAAGCCATCTGAAATTGTTCGTTCTTTAGGTAAGCCTTCACTTTCAAAGTGAAGCGGGTGGAATAGGCGAAGTTTAGCACAAGTTAAACTATTAATTCTTGAAGTCATATTTGGAAATATTTGGTACGTTATATATATATATATATATATATATATATATATATATTTGTTTTGCAAGATTTTTTATGTGAAATCGTGTGTTGAAACAGATGTTGTTGTACTTGGGGATGGTCATATTGCCAGTTTAGCCAATAAAAACACACGCACTGTATATTTGGTGTTAATTTTTTTTTTTTTTTTTTTTCAGCTTTATATTACATTAATCTTAATCTTAATCTTATTTCGGCCAGAGTTCTTTCGTCACACTTCTGTGACCTCATCAGTGGTCCTTTGTTTCCTTCTTTCTTATGTGTGTCTCACCTTGCTAACTATCAGCCAACTATTGGCTGATAGTTAGCAAGGTGAGACACACATAAGAAAGAAGGAAACAAAGGACCACTGATGAGGTCACAGAAGTGTGACGAAAGAACTCTGGCCGAAATAAGATTAAGATTAAGATTAATGTAATATAAAGCTGAAAAAAAAAAAAAAAAAATTAACACCAAATATACAGTGCGTGTGTTTTTATTGGCTAAACTGGCAATATGACCATCCCCAAGTACAACAACATATATATATATATATATATATATATATATATATATATATATATATATATATATATATATGTATGTATGTATGTATGTATGTATAGATATATATTTTTTAATTTATGTATATATTAATATTATCTTGGTTGAAAAACTTCGATAATGCAAATATGTTAATAGTTACCAGGGTAGCAAAAATCACAAAATCTGGGATGTCATACCCGGTTAAGGGGTAGAAATTCCATGTTAAAGTGATGTATTTTCAGTAGATATAAAGGATAATAATAAATAGAGCAAAACGTATATGATCCTTCCATTTACAAAAAAAAAAAGATTTTTATTACTATTA
This sequence comes from Octopus bimaculoides, assembly GCF_046866305.1. Classification (NCBI taxonomy): domain Eukaryota; kingdom Metazoa; phylum Mollusca; class Cephalopoda; order Octopoda; family Octopodidae; genus Octopus; species Octopus bimaculoides. Next base: position 196,650,272 of record NC_142928.1, read on the forward strand.
TTATTAACTTTAAGATTTTTCTGCGGTTCATTATGTCTTCTTTTAATTTAAACTCTTAGTATAGCGTTCATAGTCTCTCTCCCTATACAGCTCCCTGTAAACTAGCGTTCTTGTTTCTAACGGTCATTCAACTTAGCAATATAGTGTTATTACTCGTACGCAACCTTAGCATTTAGCGCAAGTCTTGCATTTGTAATTTGTTTCCCTGACGATGAATTTATGTGTATATACCAGCATCTCTCATTTCTTTGGAGTAGAGTGCACATAATTTTTGAAACATATGTAGGAATTAAAGGATCTTATTGATTATATGCGTTTTACTCCATTTATTATTATCCTCTCTCTCTCTCTCTCTCTATATATATATATATATATATATATATATATACGTAGGCGCAGGAGCGGCTGTGTGGAAAGAAGCTTGCTTCCCAACCACATGGTTCCGGGTTCAGTCCCACTCTAGTGGCACCTTTAGAAGAGTTTCTACTATAGACTCAAGCCGACCAAGGCCTCGTGAGTGGATTTGGTAGACGGAAACTGAAAGAAGCCTGTCGTATATATATATATATATATATATATATATATATATATATATATATATATATATATATATACGCACACATACCATACACACACACACACACATACACATATATATGTATGTGTATATTTGTGTGTGTGTGCTTGTTCCCCACCATCACTTGATACCGATGGTGGTGTGTTTGCGCCACCGCACATAGAGGTTCGGCTAGAGAGCGATAGGATAAGTTCTAGGCTTACAAAGAGAAAGTCCTGGGGTCGATTTGTTCGACTAGAGGCGGTGCTCCAGCAAGGCCGCGGTCAAATGACTGAAACAAGTAAAAGAATAAAAGAATAACCATGGATATATATGGAAAGAAAGAAAGAAAGAAAGAAAGAAGAGTATAACATGTAGGGTAGTAGAATTGAAGGAAGAGTGGAACCCGAAAGAATTTTTAACGGAATTAATTTCAGAGAATAGGGAGGAGCAAAAAAGCTTCTGCAATTCGCCATGTTTGACGATCGTTCCAGTCTCCGAAAGCCGGTTCCACCGATCCAAACCATGAGATGGAAACCGAAAAATAAGCGATAAACAAAAGACATCAGCATTTAACGATGTCTTCGCTAATTCCATGATGACATCGTCATCACCTGTCAACTAACTTCACATGTGGCAGGGGTCAGAGAAAAACCCATGGAAGATAGGTTTTTTTGTTGTTTTGTTTTTATTTGCTACAGCCTAGGCTTAGAACGGAGAATCATCAGAGTTGACTGCTGTAGGAATTGAAATCAAGACCGAGATGTTACAAAGTCTTTTAATCGATTAAATTTCAGTTTCAGCCATATTTCGCCCACTTCCAAGATATCTTTCATTATTTGGAGAACTGACCGAAACGTTAGCACGCCGGGCGAAATGTTTAACAGTATTTCGTCTGTCTTTACGTTCTGAGTTCAAATTCCGCCGAGGTCGACTTTCCCTTTCATCCTTTCGGGGTCGATAAATTAAGTACCAGTTGCGTACTGGGGATCGGTCTAATCGACTGGCCCCCTCCTCAAAAATTTCGGGCCTCGTGCTTAGGGTAGGAAAGATATCTTTTATTTTTCATCTGCAATCTTTTATTTGTAACTGCGGCCATGCTGGGGCATCGCTTTGAAGAAATTTTTAATCGAATGAATACCTATTCCTTTTTATAAATCTGGTACCTAATCTATCGACCACTTTTGCCGAACCGCTAGATTACAGGGACGTAAACACACCAACACTGGTTATCAAGCGGTGGGGTGGGAAACAAATACACGTACACACACGCACACACACACACACACACACACACATATACGACGGGTTTCTTTCAGTTTTCATCTACGAAAACCACTCAAAAGGCTTTAGCCGGCCCGGGGCTGTAGTAGAAGGCTCTTGCTCAAGGTGCCATGCTGTGGGACTGAACTCGGAACCATGAGGTTGGGAAGCAAGCTTCTTACCACACAGCCACTCCTGCACCTATTAAAAAGAATTATCAAGTTTTGCCGCGTCTTGCTGTACATTTTATAATTTAGATAACACGTTTGATGGTGACCACTTGAAGATATTCCGTTGTGAAGAAAGGACCAACTCTAGCAATGGTATCGGCGCCCACGCACACTAGAAACGTTCTTTCTCAACGTATGAATTATCGATTGGTTCTTTTGGATGTCTCTCGAATCACCTTACGATGGGAAGTAAAACTACAGTGAATGTGTGCGTGTGTGTTAGTGTGTGTGTGTATGTGTGTGTGTTTGTGTGTGTGCGTATGTGTTTGTGTGTGTGTTTGTATGTGTGTGTGTGAAAGGAAGGTTATTTTCAGATATTTATTTGTTGAAATATATGCAAGTCTTCGTGTATCTGACAGTTGTAGCAAACTACTAGCTCTAAGCAGCGGTGGGAGTGTACGTGTGTGTGGTGTGTGGTGTGTGTGTGTGTGTGTGTGTGTGTGTGTGTGTGTGTGTGTGTTCAGAGAAGGATATGGGTGGTTTATAAATATTACTTGATGATGATGATGATGATGATGATGATGATGATGGTGATGATGAATTTGATGATGATGATGATGACAACGACCACGACGATGGTGATGGCGATGACATTGGCGGTTGTGATGATGATAATGAGTTCAAACTCCACCGAGGTCGACTTTGCCTTTCATCTTTTCGGGGTCAATAAATTAAGTACCAGTGAAACACTGGGGTCGATGTAATCGACTAGACCCTTCGCCACAAATTTCAGGCGTTGTGACTTTAGTGGAAAGGATTATTATTATTATTATTATTATTATTATTATTATTATTATTATTATTATTATTATTATTATTATTATTAACGGTAATAATAATAATTTTAATAATAACAGAGGTTCATAGATACACGCAATTAGATATTCATATATAGAAGTCTAAAGACACACACATGAATACCTCCCTACAGACAGACAGACAAGCAGACAGACAAGCAGACAGTCAGACTGACCGACTGACAGTCAGACAGACGTACACTCATATATACATACATGTACACACATCCATACAAACATACATAGTTACACACATACATACACATATACATACACACGCATACCTACATTCTTGCATACATACATACATACATACATACATACATACATACATACATTGATATTCACATGCTTATGCATATACACACACACAGATAAATAGATTAGTCCTCGAGTTACAACAGAGAGAGCCGCCAATGTCAACCATAGCTTCTTTGTGATCGATCTGAAGATGTTAAAATTTTAAAATTTAAACTCGAAATATTTCCAATGCTGAGAAACAGTATTTTCTGCTGATATAGAATTGGTGTTTAGAAGAAATATTCCCACTGAATTATAAAAGATCTAATGTGAGGTCAACTATTTAACATAGTTCATATATTCAGCCAAGACAAAAATGCAATGGGGTTAGACCGAGACCCTTCAAGTTTACTCTAAGTAGAGCTAAATTAATATTAGACATTGGAAATATTGGCACTAGAATCAGAGAATTAGACCAGAACCAATCATATAAATATTTCAGAGCAGAAAAAACTAGCTGAGGTAACGACTTGGAAGAATTGTTACAGGGTTGGACAGAATGCTCTTGGAATATGTGTCGCGGTTCTCGGCGGTCTGAGATCGACCGATATTAATCTCACCCTTCGCCCTCTGTTGTCAATAAACTACCACTCAAGTCCCACAGTCGATGCTTTCTCCCCACCTCTCTCTCTCTCTCTCTCTCTCTCTCTCTCTCTCTCTCTCTCTCTCTCTCTCTCTCTCTCTCTCTCTCTCTCTCTCTCTCTCTAAACCAGCTAGCTTGCTTCGAAAAGAGTGGCAGCACAGTTATGTGCAGAGCTGGCGATCTCCTCCCATGGACTCGCAAATATGGCACTGGACAAACGACCAATCAGCAATAAAGAACGAAACAGTAGCAAAAAGAATATCCAGGCCTAATAAAATACAACACAGAAAGGAAAAGTCTAGAAAAGACCTGCATGGTGTGGACGTGTCTTTAAAACAAAACTAGATCTATTCCTGTCAAGGGTTCCAGACGAGCCTACCTCACGGCAGGAAACACAGATGAGGACAGCAGCATCAAACTCCCCCATTGACCAAATGCCACATATCAGAGGAGGTTTCAAATAATGGTGTAGCTCAATCAACGGTGGTGCCCCAGCATGACCACAGTTCTGAAGCTGAAACATTTTAAAATAATTTAAATATATGTGCATATATATATATATATATATATATATATATATATATATATATATATATATTTCTCCCCTTCACCGTTTTCTAAATGTCTATCTCACTCCCCCTCTTTCTCCTGTTCTCTCTCGTTGCTCAGACGTGACCATCGTCCATCTTTCTTTTCCTCACGTAATCATTTTTCTTTTCTTTCAGGACTGTCCTAGGGACTGGATGTATCCTATCTCTCTCTCCTATCTTTTATCTTGTCAAAGAAAATATTTCTCCAGCGTTCGCTATTTTACCCACGTTCTGGTCTAACGACCCTCCATGTTTGTTTTCGTTTGGTTTCCTTGTATGTCTCCCCTGTCCTGTTTTTGTTCCCAACTTTGACCCTCCATAAATCCCAAATTCTAGTTTCCTACTTATGGGAGCAACTGTCTTCGAAGACTCATATTGTCGTTCACTGCTCGAAATGAGGTGTAGATAGAGAGCCGACAACTGATGAAGGGTCGTTCTTTATGTTACTTGTCTTGTTTTCCATTTGTTACTCTCCTTGTTTGCGTATTGAACTCATTTGTCTTCGTATTTCATGTTGTTTACTCTTGGTGACGTCCTGTACCCATATATGCAAATCTCTCTCTATATATATGTATATATATATATATATACATATATATATATATATATATATATATATATATATATATATACATGCATACATACACCTGTACTCTCTCTCTCTCTCTCTCTCTCACACACACACACACACACACACACACACATGCACATATATATAAAAGTGAGATATGCTTATATATTGTTTCTACAGTCGCGTGTTGAAGATTCTACACTTTACGTTCCACTTATGGCAGAGATATTATTCTCATCATTAATTAAATTTATTTTCAATTTCTTATTGAGTCCAGTCCACATTCAGGTGGCATCCTTTCTTATCAATTCAGACGTGCATCTGAAGCAGCCATGTTTCTTTTTGCTACAAACACATACACACACACACATCCATCTACCCATATATATGCGCATAAATATATATATTAATACACATATATATTCATATACATAAGCATACATATATTCATATATAAGCAATATATACAATATATATATGTGTGTGTATATATATGTATGTATGCATGTATGTATGTATGCATATATGTATGTATGTATGTATGTATGTATGTATGTATGTATTCACACATTATTACATATATTGTTGAATACTTCCATTTTCAATGAAACATGAAAATAATCACAAACCTGCAATTCAGTCAGAAGTATTCTCTGCATCTACGTAGAGTGGTTGCATTTCTTTAACACAAGGACTTCTTGACAAATTCTGTTACAGCTAATTTTGTAAGTGTATGTCCTTGTTTACACACACACACACACACACACATATAAATATATTTATACGTAACCTCTAACAAAATGAGTTCAGCTTTAGTTTGCTTTCGATAGAACTTGCTAAAGAGTCACTGTTATATATATAAGGACTAAATAAACCACAAAATATGTGTGTGTGTGTGTGTGTGTGTGTGTGTGTGTGTGTGTGTGTTTGCGTGTTTGTGTGCTTGTGTGTGTGTGCGTGTGTGTGTGTGTGTACGTACATGTGTGTACGTACATGTGTGTACGTACACATACCATATCGCGGTTCACCTTGCCATATCGCGGTTCACCTCGCCATATCGCGGTTCACCTATCGCGGTTTAGTCAAGCATTTCGCCTTCTTGTTGGATTCTTGTTATCAACAGACAAATCCAATAGGCTCCACTAATAATATGAGTAAATATGTTTTGCGTTTTCTCTCAACCTCTCTCTCTCTCTCTCTCTCTCTCTCTCTCTCTCTCTCTCTCTCTCTCTCTCTCTCTCTCTCAACCTCTCTCTCTCTCTCTCTCAACCTCTCTCTCTCTCTCTCTCTTTCTGAAAAAAAAAATGGTGTGATTATAATATTTTGTACCAGCAAATGTCGATTAGAAACTTTCAGAACTCCAAATTGGAATGAAAAACGCCAACATAACAGGAAAGTTTTGAGTGCAGTTTGAGGATGCTGTTAGCAAATCTTCTGCTGAATTACGGCAGATAAGCGAAGAAAATGATAGTGAAAGAAGCTGAATATCTGAAGTAAAGACAGAATCTTGTTGACATGGATATCTCAACATGGCTTCACTATTGACACAAGTATTCTCGTTCCCTATGGTTTGCCTAATTAAAAGTTTTCTTAGCAGAAGATGGATGCAGACGACAAGCAAAAAATGCACATTTCTTTCGAGTGACTCTGGTCAAGTTGTTTTCTTTCTCTGAAAGTAAATTCTTTCCAAGAATTTCAAATTTGTATTTTTTTTATTTCTAGGATTAATTGTAATTGTTCTCATTGATCATTAAATTTGATTAACGCGGTATTCATATATGCCACAATATCCAAAGATTAATTACATTAAGCAAGGATTAAGTGTTTCTATATACACAAACATTCGCATGTATATGTATATATATATATATATATATATATATATATATATATATATATATATATATATATATATATATATATATATATATATATATATATATATGTATATATATATATATATGCGTGTGTGTGTGTATGTGCGCATGAGTATATATACATATGTATATATAGGTATGTATATAATAAAATATGACATAAATATATGTGCGTGCATGTGTATATGTATGTATATATGTTTATATACATATTAGGAAAGTATGACCATAGGCACAAGTGTGGCTGCGTGGTAAGACGTTTGCTTCTTACCACACAAGGTTCCAGGTTCAGTCCTATCTTGAGCAAGTATCTTCTACTATAGCCTCGAGCCGAGCAAAGGCAATGGATTTGGTAGATGGAAACTAAAGGAAGCTCGTGGTGTATGCATATTTATGCGTGTGTGCGTGTGTATGCATATTTATGCGTGTGTGCGTGTGTGTGTGTGTGTGTGGGTGTGTGTGTGTGTGTGCTAGTCGCCCACCACTGCTTGACAACAGGTTTTGGTCTGTTCACGTCTCGTTATCTTGTGGTTCAACAAAGTAGATCGATAGAATAAGAATCAGCGGGTCTATTCTTTCGACTAAAACACTTCTAGGTGTTATAACCCCAGCATAGCTGCAGGCAATTCTGAGACACGTAAACCATAAAGGATGTGTGTGTGTGTGCACACACACACACACACAAATGTATACACACAAATGTATGCATACACACACAAACGTATACGCACAGACACACACACAAATGTATAATACGTACTTCATATATATATATATATATATATATATATATATATATATATATCATCATCATCACTGTATGTGTGTGTATGTGTGTATGTGTGTAGAAAATAATAAGTATAGGAAAATTTCCAATCCCCACAGTTAAACTTTAATATTCCATAACAGCCAACCTAGCGGATATAACATCTTCAATGATTGACAGATGCCTGAAGAGCCTAGTGAGAAATAACCCTATGATTAGTGATGGTCGAATTGAGATGATAATAATTTTAAAAATGTATTAGTAATAATAATGATGTTGTTAATGAGAATATCAATATTAATAATGGGTCTAGCAAGGATAGTAACAACATCGAAAGCGATGGTTTGAACCGAATTGCAAAGAAATCTCGAGGTAGATTTTATAACTGTAAGTATCGCTCTACCAGCCCTTTAGATAATAACTGTCTAATTAACAATATTGTTTATAATTGTGAAGCTAAGTACATTTACAGGTGATTTTTGCAGCTACTTCAAGGCCCGCTTTCGTAAAAATTCTCAAATCTTTAAAGTAATGATAATAACTAGGGATAGTTTCTCTCTAGAGACGTTTGGGAGTTAAAGAGGGGGTGGGTGGATTATTTTGTAAAACGGTCACTTGTGCGACGTGCAAACATCGTATAACGGTTCAGAGAATACGTGTTCGTTCTGGATTGTGGCAATCATAGATTGTAAAGAAAACATCGATGAGATCATTATGCGATGTAACCATCACCTACGCAACACCTTTATTACAAACATTAAATCCTATATTGATTTCTTTAATAGTCCCAATTTATGACCTACGTTTACCGATTTATTTTATCGGAGAGCCGCTGTTAGTGTTAAAAAAGTGATTTACAATCTATGTGTGTTGATTTAGTTATATATAGATCGACATTTTCAATCTGATGGAAAGAAATAAAACGTGTGTATTTACTGTACTGCGTCTGAAAATGCCTGAAAAATAATATTTAACTTATTTGTTTACAACAAAAGATATCAAATTAAGTTATTGTTTACCTGATATACGATATTGCCATAGATGTGAGCAACAAAAACTAAACTTACCTTAAGATTTCGCCTTTTGATAAATTTTCAATAATTAATTAAACAAAAAATTGCATATGTACGTTTGTTCCAGTAAATATTCTAAGAAAGCAAATGTTGCCGCTTAATGTGAAATTAAAATTTGTTTTGGAAATCTTTCAACGTTTGAATAAACACACGTGATTGCCGAAAATTATAAATATAATGCTTAAACCTCGTATTTTTTGACGAAGTTTATTTCTGTGCTATATATTAATGTTATGATATATAATATTCCACTCAGAGTCGATTCAATTTTCGGTTATTTCCATCTCTTTCCAGTTCTCTTTGAGATTTTCAGGACGAAGTAGATGCATGTGATAGCAGCAAATTGCCATATTGTATATTTATTTGTTTTAAATTTTAAAATGGTTTTTGTCTCATAAGTCTCACGAAAGAACATAATTATTCCTTCCTCTTGCATCAACGCGGTAACTAACTGTGACTCAGATGAAGTTTGATGAGTCCGCCCCCTCTTTATTTTTGTCTGAGTATCATTTGTAACTCTTAGTTTTCTTTTATATATTTATATGTAAAGCTGAAATCTGTTTTGTTATATTCTTTAAGTGAACATTATGGTGGATAATTATTTCTGTAATCTGCTTTCATTTTTGGAGCATAATTTTGTTTTTGTACTCCTTAAATATTATATAGTTTTTGTGGATATCTTACGATATACAAGTATACAGGTGTGTGTGTGTGTGGTAAGTAGGTTGTTTACCAACCACATGGTTCCGGGTTCAGTCCCACTGCGTGGCACCTTGGGCAAGTGTCTTCTACTATAGCCTCGGGCCGACCAAAGCTTTGTGAGTGGATTTGGTAGACGGAAACTGAAAGAAGCCCGTCATATATGTGTATATATATATATATATATATATATATATATATATATATATATATATATATATATATATATGTATGTATGTATGTATGTGTGTGTGTGTGTGTGTGTGCGTGTGTGTGTGTGTGTGTGTGTGTGTGTGTGTGTGTGTGTCACCAACGCTTGACAACCGATGCTAGTGTGTTTACGTCTCCATAACTTAGCAGTTCGGCAAAATGTGAACGTTAGAATAAGTACTAGGCTTACAAAGAATAAGTCCTGGGGTCGATTTGTTCGACTAAAGGCGGTGCTCCAGCATGGCCACAGTCAAATGACTGAAACAAATAACAGACAAAAGAATATATACACTCACAAACACTAAAACACACACACATACACACACACACACACACACACACACACACATATATGGATGGATGTGTTGATGTAGTTCTATATTTTTACAGCAATGACTTCTTATTGTGTTTTATTCTCGATTTTATAAATTTATAACACATCCCATGTTTCCTAATTTTTTAAGAATTTTCATCAAACGTTTCTCTTCCATCAATGTTTGTGCACACAAGCGCACTTATTTAATCTTATTTTCTCTTCAATTTATTTTATCTCGATTTTATGAATTTATAACTTATTCTAGATTTTCGTATTTTTTAAGGACTTTCGTTAAACTTTTGTGTTACCATCTATATATGTTCATTGAATCGTATTTTATTCAATCTTTTCAGTTTAGTCTTTTTTAAACTCTACGGATGCAGCCGATAGATTTTTTTTCCTTTCATTCTCTATTATATTTTAACTCATAATTTTGTGTGTACACTTATTTTAACGTGGTATCAAGTTGACGCTTTTAACCAAATAAAGGACCAGAGGTAATTGAACTCCACGTATAAGTTAGCTAAACCATAAATTGTACCGACAGCGACTAAAGAATTCAAGAAACCATACCTAGTTTTCGATACTCCAGTAATCGTATGTGTTTAACTGTTCGAAAAACCCTTTTAGCTACTCCCTTTCCGGTTGTAGCTCAATTGTTTATTTTTCCTCGCATAAGGTTCGATACACAACGCGGAAAATGTTCTGATAATAAGTGGTGAGGTACCTGACGAAGGGGCCGATCGTGCTTATATCATGATAGACTCACTCTTATAATTTGATGGAATCCTACTTTCGAAAAACGTGTTGTGCTTAACTGAAACTGTCCACTCTTATCACACATCTGTGTGTGTGTGTGTGTGTGTGTGTGTGTGTGTGTGTGTGTGTGTGTGTGTGTGTCTGTGTGTGTGTGTGCCTGTGCCTGTGTGTACATATATATGCATTACATTACACACACACATGTTATAGGTACGTGTGTCTGTGGAGTGCTCAGCCACTCGCACGTTAATTTCACGAGCAGGTTGTTATGTTGATCGGACCAGCTGAGACAATCATCGTCGTAACCGACGGAGATCCAGTTGTTATTGTACCATCCACTCTACAACAATTCATGTATCTGCTCTACAGCAAGACACCTGCCCCTGTCTCTCTATACCGCCTGGAATTGAACTCATGGCCTTCAGACCGTGAGTCAAGCACCCTAACCACTAAGCCACGCGCCTTTGCTGTATATACATACACACACCCATACACACACATACATACATACATGCATACATACATACATACATACATACATACATACATACATACATATATACACACATACATACATACATACATACATTACTACCTCCCACTTTAAAGGGTATGCGTTTGCAATCGAGGAACAGGAAATATCAACCAAGTTCCTGATGCACAAAAGGGACAGGGATGCAGGAAGAGCAGTAAAATGTGACAACCGATGCAGACTTTGTGGAATGAACAATGAAGATATCACCCACATCATAATCAGTTGTCCGAAAATGTCATCACGGTATTATCTGCCGATGAGACAAGATTTAGCTAGAAAACTGTATAACAAGATCACTCGAAAGGATAACCCCGAGGACAAAGAAATAAGAACCTACAGTATGGTGGAAGCAATAGCCACTCATAATTAAAAAGGAATACTGGTGGAGTGTCCCAGTGAAAACCTCAATAAAATGTAAGCACAACAGACCTGATATAATGATTTGGGATAGAGAAGAAAAACTGCACAGTTGTGGAAATTAGCTGCCCACCGGATGTTAACATAAAGCTGAAGATCAGTGAAAAAGAGAACACCTATGTGGAACTATTGAGAAATCTGCAGTTACTCTATCCAGATCACAAGTTCAGGTTTATACCTGTAATTGTTGGGGCCCTGGGATATGTAACACACTATAATACAAATTTTGAGAAATCTGGCTTCTCAAAACTAGAAAGAAGAAAGCTAATTCGAAGACTGCAGATCCAGTCCATCACTGGAACTGTAAAAATCTGTAAAACTTTCCAGTTTATCATTTAAGTATATATGAGCATGTCTAGATGTGCAACTATATACATGAGAATACATGCATTAAAAAAACATACAAATCTGTACATATACATACATGCGTACGTACGTACGTACATACATACATACAGACATACATATCCTGTTTTGGGAGTTGAGATTCCAATGAAGGATCCTTGGGTCTAGGTTAGAAACCAGCTCTTTTATTTCAAGAAAGCTTGAAATAAAAGTGAATAATGACATACATACGACGGCTAAACAGAGTGAAACGAGAAACAAATTATAGCTTCAAATGGAATATAGAAACAGAAAAAATATTTATTGCAGTATTTGTGTTGACTGTAACAAAACGTAGAAATATAACAACAACCGCCGACAGCCAGTCTCCAGACGACTTGTTTTTAGAAGTCAATTGCACAGCAACACGTAGTGACTCAATAGTTACACCAACATCAGTAGTAAAAGGATTATAAGCTATACAAAGCTGTTTATATACAGCATGAATAGTCGTTGTTGTATGGCAAATTTTGGAAAATCAAATACGCGACTACATCTCCTTTACAAAACAGACTTCAAATTTTAGAACAAGTCAATAATAAATGGGCGAAAGTAACCGATGAAGCGACTACGTACTTCGCGATAGAACAGGGACTGTCTTTCAAATAAAACATATAAAAGACTAACTTAGTGATGATGTTCGATAGAACTGAAAAATAGCAAGTTTCAAACAAATTTAGGATGTTTCCTATTTTTATTTGGAAGGTGAGGGTTATTAGTCGGGCATGTCATGGTGTTGTTCGTATAGAAAATTGTTTTCTTGTGCTTAGGATTTGGTTAGGATTTCGCATGAGGTTGTTGGTCTGTATATTTCATTTTAGATGTTCATTGTTCTATAAACAATTAGATTAATAGCTTTTATCATTTTTATTTTACTTGTTTCAGTCCTTAGGGTGCGGCCGAAGAATTTTACTCGAACAAAGCGACTGGACTAATTATTTCTTTAAGCCTGATACTTATTTTATCGATCTCTTTTGCCAAACCACTAAGTTACGGAATGTAAACACACCAATGCCGATTGTCAATCAGTGGTATTGGACAACCATAGACACAAAGACACACACACACACACTTTCAATTTCCGTCGACCAAATCAACTCACAAGGCTCTAGTCGACTTGAGGCTATTGTAGAAGACACTTGCCCAAGATACCACGCAGGGGGACTGAATCCAGAACCATGTGATTGAGAATCAAACATCTTACCACACAACCAGTCCTACCGTTTTATGAAGGCAAGGTTTGTGGGCGGAGCTTATAGATATTTCTTCCATTCTGTTTCTGATGTGGATGTTCTGTAATGTATCATTTTAGGCCTCTGGATATACGCGAAAGTGGGCATTATAAAAGAGTGTTTTTGTACACGTTCATGTATAAAAATGGGAATAATGAAATAACAAAAATAATGACTTAAAATTTTAAATTAAAAAAAAAGAAAAGAAACATATTCACAAGCATTTATAAAATAAAAGGGGTCTCCCAACTTGCTTGCATCCAAATATATAACGTTGATGTGGGTGTATGTAGGTCGGTGCACTTGGAAAGTCTTTTGTGAAGATTTTGGTTGGAGATAGGGGAATATTTAGATAATTCCGAGAGTAATTGTTTAGTGAAAAAAAGTGGGAGCGTTTTTATGTATTTGATGGGGAGAGTTTATGGTGTAGGTGGAGGACTGGGAGCTTAAGATGTTTAGCCGATAGAAAACATCATTGATTGAAAGGTTTTAGAACATTTTGCATGCATGAAGAGACTGTACACACACACACACACACACACACACACACACACACACACACACATACTCACCCCCCCCCCCCCACACACACACACACACACTCACCCCACACACATACACAAATGCATCAGTAAAAAAAGAAAAAAGAATCCAAGGAGACTGGTCGTGGCAACCATACAAATACATATATATAGATATATATGTGTGTGCGTGTGTGTGTGTATGTATATATATATATATATATATATATATATATATATATATATATATATGTGTGTGTGTGCGTGTGTGTGTGTATGTATATATATATATATATGTGTGTGTGTGTGTGTGTGTATTTATAAAAGTATATATACAAGGATGTATATTATGTATGTATGTATGTATGTATGTATGTATGTATGTATGTATGTATGTAGAAAGGCAATGGACATTCACATAATTGCTGTTCCTTTTCATCAGAAGACAAACACCAAAACATAAAAACTAAGAAAAAAATAGTCAGATCCAAAATAGGGTTTGGAGATTTTGTTGAAGTGAAATACGAATGGACTGGGGTTTCTAATGCCTAACAAACGCGCGCGCGCGCACTCACACACACACACACACACACACACACACACACACATATATACATATATATATGCTTTGGGTAATGCGTAGCGGAGTATATGAACGCTCGTGTCGCCGATGTTAAAACACCTTGGTCATGGACAAGCGAGATAACTCACCCTGAATCCCATTTGGGCATACCAGCCCATGATTTTATACGCCATAATAATATAAATTGTGGTCTGGCTAGGTGGTTTGGCCTCGACCCATAGGGGTGCGTGTGGCTGACAAGCCACAAAAATGGCGAAACATCGATGTCCATCACTTCCAAATGGGAGTGATGAGAGTTTTTTTTACCCCGCTATGCCATTGCAGCCACCGGAAAATACTCAAAAGTACATATATGTATTTAATAATATTTATTACACTAAAGCGGCTTTTACTTCATATATATATGTGTGTGTGTGTGCGCGCGCGTGTGTGTGTGTGTGTACATAACATTGAGAATGAGTGCTCAACACTGCATTAGTGGACAAATATTCTTGAATAATTGTGAATATCACTTGACATAAAACCATTGGTAGACTTGTTAACCCACAAATAATGGATAGTTTGTGTGTGTATACACAAGCACACACATGCGCGCACACGCACACACACATATATATACACACTCATATATTACACATGGGTGCAGGAGTGGCTGTGTGGTAATTAGCTTGCTTACCAACCACATGGTTCCGGGTTCAGTCTCACTGCTTGACACCTTGGGCAAGTGTCTTCTACTATAGCCTCGGGCCGACTAAGACGTTATGAGTGAATTTGGTAGACGGAAACCGAAAGAAACCCGTCACACATATGTGTGTGTGTGTGTATTTGTAATTTGTGTCTGTGTTTGTCCCCCCACCATCGCTTGACAACCGCTGTCGGGGTGTTTACGTCCCCGTAACTTAGTGTTTCGGCGAAAAGAGACCGATAGAATAAGTAATAGGCTTACAAAGAATAAGTTCTGAGATCAATTTGTTCGACGAAAGGCGGTGCTCCGGCATGGCCGCAGTTAAATGACTGCAACAAATAAAAGAATATATATATATATATATATATATAATTGCAAGAGAGTTAGAGGTTGTGAATCCAACCAACTGAGGGATAATATCTATCCAATATATTTGCTGGTAGAATACTCTATTATTAAAAATCAAGTGTTTTTTTTATTGCATGGCAATTACACTACTGAATGTAATAAATGGGTGAGGGTAAAACGT
>NC_142928.1:196670747-196695747 GCF_046866305.1 Octopus bimaculoides
GAAAATGTTCATGAATCTTCACTCGAGTGAATTTGAAAATAGATGCTCTGGTGGGAATTAAGGAATTACATTTACCAATTTGAGGAGTTGAGTTTTGCTATATTGTTCTTTCATTCTATTCACTTATAAACGGCTTAAGTGTTTCTAGTGTCCTTTTCCAAATGATTAAAAAAGAAACTTAAATACATTTCAATTAAAACAGAGTAATGAATGTCCTACATCACTGTAGAATTTTTATGCAGACACAACTGTCAGCGAATGGACCCCTTTCGTTTATCTGGGTTAATATTTTTATATTTTCTTTTCTTGACGCTCTTGATAATGCAACATACATCTGACCATGTGCGAAGAATTGTATTCGGAGATGATATTATTGACTAAATAATTTCAAGGTGGTACTCCAGCATGTCCGCAGTCTAACACAATTTGAAAACTTAATTCTATGAAACAGGGATTATTGTTTTTGGCCAACGTAATACTTTTAAAAATAATTTACTCACTTATTTTGTTGTTTTTTTTTCGCTTTATTACATTTTTTACGAACGAGAAGAAAAGCTATTTGTTTACATATGGAATTCAAACGGAAGTTTTAAAACAGAAGCGAATCCTGTAATATTAAGCATTATAATTCATTTTTAATACACAAATAAACTTTATAGTTTAAAACATTTTTAATATTCATTTGTAATTTCTTCAAAGAAATATGACATTTTTAATAACGTGAGGAAAAATATAAACTGGACACAATCCCGCACTTCTTCAAACATTATAACACAGATATACATATATCCGTGTGTGTGTGTGTGTGTGTTTGTGTTTGTGTGTGTGTGTGTGTGTGTGTGTGAGAAGTCCGTCGTATATATATGTATTTGCGCGCACGTGTATGTGTATGTTTGCGTGCGTGCGTGTATGAGTGCGCGTGTGTGTCTATGTTTGTCCCCCACATCACCGCTTGACAACCGGTGTTGGTATGTTTACGTCCCCGTGACTTAACGGTTCGGCAATAGAGACTGATAGAATAATTACTAGGCTCATAAAGAACAAGTCCTGGTGTTGATCTGCTCGACTAAACAAGTAAAAGAGTAAAAGAATACATATATATATATATATATATATATATAAATCCATCCGTCCATCGATGAACTAATACATCATTGCTAATAACATTCTTGATAATAATAAATACACAATCTGTCATCGAACGATAGAACGACAGCAATATTCCACGGAAGTTACACCAACTCTAAGCTAACAGCCGTGCAATGAAGAACGTTGATCTTGTATTCTCCGATAATTGATTGGGCTTTTTAATCGTAACGTGAGACTATTGTTAAAAGTGTGTCCCTTCATACATGTATTGTATTAATATCTATTTCTTACTGTACGTTCGTATCGAGTATTTTATTTTATGAATTCATTTGCAGTATGTTTACCGTTCGTGTTATAAATATATTTTTACGCGTACACGGTCAGATCAATAGGCATCCGGAATGTTGCCATGGTATCGAAGCTAAAGCACGCAGCGTGAAGCTGCTTGGCACAGATTGATCTTGAACTCTGCTGTGCGTGCGTACTAATTTTTATAGTTCTAGCTCATTTCCGCTGTTTATAGCAGTGCTTGGAAGGAAGGTGTGTAGCGTGTGCTCGTCGCATTGACTATGACAGAGAAAGTTGAGCAGAGAATATGCATCAAACTTTGCCAAATGCTTGGCAATACTTGCTGAGAGGCCAACACACACTCACACACGCACACACTCATATATGTATATCTATGTTTTAAAAAGGTTTTCACCGTTCTCGACCCAACCAAGGAGATCTTGTGCACTTGAGACCCAAGTGTCTTTTCGCTCAGCTGAAAGCAGTTTTGGCACAAACTTGGTAGACACGCGTTTCAACCCAAATCTTTGGTGATAATGGACTGAACTGAACCTTAACTAATCTGCACATCCTCTGATAACTCACGGATGGTGATTCAACGATCTCCCCTCAGAGCTGCACGCACATCAGCGATGTTTTTCTCAGTTCTGTTGGTTGTGGGTCTCCCCGAACGTTCGCCAATATCGACATCTTTTCGGCCATCTTGGGAACGTCTGAACCATTCGTACTCTTCTTGTATGCGACCCTTTCGGACTTCTCTATACACTTTCTGCAACTTTGCATAGTTTGGCAGTTTTGATACCTTTGCAATAACATCTCCCGTTGTTATGCGTACATGGTCCTGTCGTGGAGTCCCCAGGTGATGACCCTAGATGTTATTCCAAAATTGGCGGGTTTCTTCTACTTCAGGAGGTATATTATATCCTGTACCCTCTCCTAAGCTCCTAAAAAACTGCCTCTGTTTTTTTTTGAGAATAACCTGTTTTTCTAGAATTGCGATATGCAATCAATTCTTATCTCATACATGAACCATCATAATAATAATAAGCAAGGGAAACTAATACAAATAGCCACAAAACACGAGCAAAACAAAAAACTGTTTTCAGTATTTAAGGAAGCTGACAAATACAAACAAGAAATCAATCTACCTAACAAATACGAAGAAGAAGAAGAACAAGAAGAAGAAACAACAAAAGCTATAAAACAAATGAAATCCAATCTAAAACTAGAACAGCAATGGACCATGATAAAACGATGGCAAGAAAAGCCCCTACATGGTAAATACTGGGCTAAACTAAATGCGAAAGAAATAGACAGAGAAAAATCCCAGCAATGGCTGAGAAGCTCAGGACTCAAAGCAGAGACTGAAGGATTTTTAATTGCTGCACAAGACCAGAGCCTCCCCACCAGAAATTACCAAAAGCACATAATGAAAAGAAATATAACAAGTAACTGTAGAATATGTGGAGATCGACAAGAAACAATAAATCATATTATCTCTGGCTGCCCAGTCCTGGCTAAGAAGGAATATATTCACAGACACGACAGAGCTGGGACCTATATACACTGGAAGCTATGCCAACACTGTGGAATAACAACAGAAAAGAGATGGTATAAACACACGCCAGAAAAGGTCACAGAAAACGAGAAAGCAACCATACTCTGGGATAAGCCAATACACACAGATAGAGAAATTAAGGCAAATAGACCAGATATAGTTGTCAAAGAAATAGACAGAGAAAAATCCCAGCAATGGCTGAGAAGCTCAGGACTCAAAGCAGAGACTGAAAGATTTTTAATTGCTGCACAAGACCAGAGCCTCCCCACCAGAAATTACCAAAAGCACATAATGAAAAGAAATATAACAAGTAACTGTAGAATATGCTGGGATTTTTCTCTGTGTTAGGTAGATTGATTTCTTGTTTGTATTTGTCAGCTTCCTTAAATACTGAAAACAGTTTTTTGTTTTGCTCGTGTTTTGTGGCTATTTGTATTAGTTTCCCTTGCTTATTATTATTATGATGGTTCATGTATAAGATAAGAATTGATTGCATATCGCAATTCTAGAAAAACAGGTTATTCTCAAAAAAAAACAGAGGCAGTTTTTTAGGAGCTTAGGAGAGGGTACAGGATATAATATACCTCCTGAAGTAGAAGAAACCCGCCAATGCTTTCTAATTGGTGTATCAATACCAGCAGATGACAACGTTTCTCTAAAAGAAATGGAAAAACTTTCAAAATACAAAGACCTGGAAATAGAGATAACTCGAATGTGGAATCTAAAAACAGAAACAATTCCTATCATAGTAGGTGCCTTAGGTATAATAAAAAATATTCAGACAAATACATAACAAAAATACCAGGACTTACAAATATATATAACATACATAATAATAATAATAATAATAATAATAATAATTATAATTATTATTATTATTATTATTATTATTATTATTATTATTATTATTATTATTATTATTATTATTATTATTGTTCAGTAGTTTTATTTTTATAACGTGCTTTCACTTCACTACCGAGCGCATCTCTGTGTGCCTTGAGTATGTGCTGTGATTTGCTGTGGTGCTCTTATGGTTACTGTATGTGTTTTGCGTAGGATATGTGCTGTGCCCAGTAGTGCAATTTTCTGTATGTTATATATATTTGTAAGTCCTGGTGTTTTTGTTATGTATTCGTCTGAATATTTTTTTTATTATACCTAAGGCACCTACTTTAATAGGAATTGTTTCTGTTTTTAGATTCCACATTCGGGTTACCTCTATTTCCAGGTCTTTGTATTTTGAAAGTTTTTCCATTTCTTTTAGAGAGACGTTGTCATCTGCTGGTATTGATACATCAATTAGAAAGCATTTTTTTCCTTCATGATCTTTGACAACTATATCTGGTCTATTTGCCTTAATTTCTCTATCTGTGTGTATTGGCTTATCCCAGAGTATGGTTGCTTTCTCGTTTTCTGTGACCTGGCGTGTGTTTATACCATCTCTTTTCTGTTGTTATTATTATTATTATTGTTATTGTTATTATTATTATTATTATTATTATTATTATTATTATTATTATTATTATTATTATTATTATATTATTATTGCCTTTGCACAGCTTCTAACGCTGGAGATGTACTACGGTGTCAGCTGTCCACTACCAGTGAACTAAGGTAACACCCCTTATTTTTCGAGCACCTTCCGGAGTATTCGAGCGGTTCCAAGCAGTGCTGTTTTCTGCAAGTGTTCCACCCTTATTGCAGCCCCTAATTGTTCCACGTACTTCTCGAGATTTTTGCTCACTGTTCCCAGGGCTCCGACAATTATTGGTACTACTACCACCTTTTTCATCGACCACAACTGCTTACCCTCCCAAGCTAACCTGCCATATCTCTCAACTTTTCTCTCTTCCTTATCGCATACCTTGTTGTCAGCTGGGCATGCTATATCTATGATCCAACATAGTTTGCTTTCATTCTCAATTAATACTATGTCTGGCTTCCTATTCTCTATCTCATGGTCGCACTGAAATTATTATTATTATTATTATTATTATTATTATTATTATTATTATTATTATCATTATTATTATTATTATTATTATTATTAGAGCTAGCAGAATCGTTGGGGCATCAGGTGAAAGTCTAAGAGGTATTTCGTTCGTCTTCACGTTCTGAGTTCGAATTCCAAAGAGGTCGACTTTACCTTTCATCCTTTCGAGATCGATAAATGAAGTACCAGTGAAACACTGCAGTCGATATAATTCACTAGTCCCCTCCCCACAAATTTCAAGCCTTATGCCTTTAGTAGAAAGGATTATTGCTGTTGTTGTTGTTGTTGTTGTTGTTGTTGTTGTTGCTGCTGCTGCTGTTGCTGCTGTTGTTGTTGTTGTTGTTGTTGTTGTTGTTGTTGTTGTTGTTGTTGCTGCTACTGTTGCTGCTGCTGCTGCTGTTGTTGTTGTTATTTTCATATATTTTCATATACGCGCAATAGATTAGACTTTTGGAAAAGAAAAAAACTGCCTATTGGGTTACAGCAAGTAACCTTAGATGCCAAGAATCCTCCTAAGTACCCTAGCTGTCCCTAATAACACTGTTTTCTGCAGTGGTACTAAACTGGGTTTTATGCCTATTTCTTGTATCCATCTGTTCAAATCTTTAGGGATAGTTCCCAATGCATCTATAACTACTGGGATACATTTTACCCACTTTCCATACTCTCTGTAATTCAATGGCTAGGTCCTGGTACTTTGCTATTTTTTCTATAACTCTCTGGCTGATTTTCTCGTCATAGCTTCTATTACTCTGTCAGTCTGAATGTTCAAGTCTCACAACATTTTATATTTCTTACTTTCTAGTATTCTACTAGATTCATATTCATACCATTTATCAGTATGATCAATTCCTAGCTTTCTACATGACTCCCAGTGGATTGCTCTCCCTAGATTGTCATGTCTTTTCTTGTGTCTATTATCATTATTTGATGAAAACTCACAGCTTGTTTTGCTGTGAGTTTCAACTATCCGCAGCCAAGTGACTAAGATGACACTTGTTTACTGGTCATGCTTCAAGTACCCTGCGAAGAATTCTTGCAGTTCCAAGCAATTCTGATTTTTGTAGGTGCCCTGCCTTTTCATTTGTACCAATCTTTTTCGGCCATGTTGGTAGTTGAGTGCTGATACTTCCAAGTGCACCAATTACTATTGCTATCACGTCTATTCTCCTCATTGACCACAACCTTCGTACTTCCCTCTTCAAATCGTGATAGTTGTTCAGTTTTTCTTCTTCTTTCTCTTTGATCCTGTTGTCACTGGGACATGTTATGTCGATTATCATGCATGTTCTTTCTCTCCCCCAGTGTTAATGGAATGGATGAAAGGGTAGAGTGTAAGAGTAGGATGAGAAATGTTATTTCCCATAAGATTTCGAGTTCAAACCTCATAGGACTAAACCTTTATTTGTTTACATTAATCAAATACCAACGGCAATCTGTTAAATCAGTTATAATATTTCTCAAACTAGGAATCCTTATTTTCTTCCTGCAAGTAATTCTCTTTAATGTGCGTATTTCAAGTTTAAATTTTATTTTCAGCTAAAACATTTGCTGTTTTGTTGAAGTTAATATAAACACAGGATCACATTACATTTTTATGCAGTAGTCTTAGCAACACTTTAAGATTAAGCGTATTAAACTGGTATGACAGAACTACTTAATTAGGGGGTATATTTGACATAAGTGACACTCTATTTCCAACAGATTACAATCCTAAACCGACCACCACTGTGACAGCAGCTGTGACCTGTTACTCTTAGTCAACAACACACGTCTCTGCTATTGTTCACACACACACATTCTCTGTCTGTCTCTCTCTTTTACTCTCATTCTTTCCCTCTCTCTTTCTTTCTCTTTCTCTTTTCCCCTCTAGCTCACTTCCTTTCTACTCTCAAAATAATTATGTTTTTGTTTTTGTCGTTGAGGTTTTAGCTGAATTCTCGTTATCAGGATTTAGAATCACGGTATTTTAATGAGCTCTATTGACAGGATTCTGTGAAATCTTAGAAACGGCATCAAATACCTATCTCTTCGTTAAAGATTCATTATCATGTTTGCTTTACTAACATATTGATACACAAACAATGCATTGGATATTGCAAAGACTATCGTTGATCAGTTATCGATCTTTTAACAATTTATACTGGAGCCACGGTTGAGTATTTCCGAAATGTGTACGACGATACTAGAGCAACATTGACAAACATAATTTTAAAAGACAGGATAGTCATGGCTGGAATGTCTTTCATTATAGATGTACTCAGTCATATCTGACCTGAGACTAAACAACCACAATCTAGACTACATACGAAAGAGTTCCTTCGCTCGTTTTTTTTTTTGTTGTTTTTGTCTTCCAACCATTTTTTCTTTCGTTCTCTATCTTTTATCTTCCTTCTATATTTTCTTTTGACGAAGAATTAACTTTCGAAACGTCAAAACTATTTCCCTTTCTTTTGATCATTAAGCTAATACAGCGTTTGTTAAAACTTGTCTCTCCTGTGTTGTCTTCTTTTATTTCGTGTTCATTGCTTTCTGAAAACAAACGAAACAAGGTCGATCGACACTCTACAGACTACAAACACTGGCTCACAAGATTTCTATGTCTCTTCTCCTCACACTACGCCTCTCTTTATCCATCTGAACTAACAAATGACACTCTTCCTCCATTATATATGACTCTCCTCCTCTCATTATATCTATTCCGTGAACAGGAGGTTCATTAGCAGAAACACGTGTCGGATAACATACCTTGCAATACATTCCAATACTTTGCAATCAGTGTTCAAATATCGCCGAGGCTAACTTTACTTTTCATCCCTTCGGGGTCGATCAAATACCACTTGTGTACTGGGTTCGATGTAATCAACTAACCCTGTTCTCTAAACTTATCGATCTTGTGCCTAAACTAGAAAATCTTTCTCTTCACTGTCTCATCCAGTTAACCCTGGATAAATACTTCTCCAAAACTATAGTGACCCCTAATGTTCCTCTTCAAACAATGTTTTCTCTAAATATGCTCAGACTGAAGATGTTGAACTAAACACTTAAACACATGTTGCCAACTGAACAGAAAAATGTCTCCGGAATTTATTAAAACAAATTATCGTCTGCTTGAAGACTTAAATGTGAGAACATGTTTTATACTTTATCTCTTCTTCCTTGACAGATTGTGTGTGTGAGGGGGGAGGTCATGTATGGGAAGGATGTGTATGTGTGTGTAAATGCGTGTGGGGTGGTATGTATTCGTGAAATGTGTGTAAATGTGTGTGGTGCGTACGTGTGTGTGTGTGTACATGCGTGTGACATGTGTGGGTGTGAATGTGCTTCTGCTGGGTATGTATATATGGAGATATACGTGTGTGTGTGTGTGTGTGTGTGTGTGTGTGCGTGCGTGCGTGATATATAGATGTAGGACTATATGGTATATGTGTGCTTGAATATGTATATGTGCGTGAATGCGCGTATGCCTGGAGGTATGTGAATATGTATATATGGTGATATATGCGCGTGTATAACCAGAACGAAAGGATTAGCAGATTAAAAGTTCTTTTCATAGAACTGGAATTTTAGGCATTCTCCACTTCAATGTCTTTATGTATGTACACACACACATACACACGCACACACGCTCACACACACACACACACACACACACACACACACACAAACACACACACACACACACATATTAAATGAATATAATAACAGACGATGGGTATTTGTCAGCTCGTTACAGCTGTTTCTTACGTAACTTTTAATAGACGAATGAGAACATTACGTCATTATAAAAGACCATAATAATCAGATGAGATGGAATTTTACAAAATAAAAGAATATCCAGGAATACAGCAGGGATATGTCCACCAAGGCCAACAATGAAATGAGAGAATGAGCAACTCTGTTGGCAGTTTAGGATAAGAATGTAGTTCTTGAAAGTGTGTAATTTAATATCTAAGGTCAGTGGATCGGGTGAGAAGGAGTCCCGGGTAGACTGGAGTGGGTTGTAGGAGAAAATTCATTATGGTAAGCTATGGGTTGTGGTAAGTAAGGAGGGGTCATAAAACAATTAAGGATAAGGGAAAAAAGAGAAGATAAATAAATCAAACGAAAGGGTGAAAGAAAAATAAAGGTAAAATAGAAATAAAAATAAAGGCATACGAGAAGATCAGGGTCGGGGTATGGGAGTCTTTTGCTCCTGGTAAATGGGGGGATATGGAGAAACACAGAATCCTAGGGGTATTCTGTGGATATTGGTTGGAGGGAGGAGAGTAGGGAGGTCATCAAATAAAGAAATCGAACTTATTGAATTAAAGTTATTGTAAAATAGAGTGCTACCTATCAATAGGGAGTTTAAAAATTAAATATTAAAATTTACAGTTTAAAGCCGGATGTATAATGAAGTAAAATTAGCAAGGACTCAGAGGAAATAGCAGATCGAAATCAGGAATTCGATCTGCTATCAAACGACGAATGACTTTAGTTTTTGTTTAGAAATTCAATTATAAAAGTAAGAAAATGTCCTTAGAAATTTTATCATAAGCTAAAAAATTAAAACTACACCATTTCCAAGAAGTCATTCTAAAAATATATTTTGCCAAAATTAAATGTTTGGCATGGACGTTTCATTGTCATGTATGTATAGTTAGGTAGATATAATTCATTTTAGGAGTAGTAGATCTCGAAGCAGACAAAGCTATAAACAATAGTGTGGACATAATGGGTTTCAAAAGCTTTCAGATAGAAAAAAACCGAAGGCTTACCGTGGGATACGAACCCATATCTCCCGTAAACATCACAGGCGTTCTACCATACATACATACACACACAAACACACGCGCACGCACGCACACACACACATAGAAACACACGCACGCACACACACAAACACACGCGCGCGCACACACACACAGACAGGGCTGCAATCACAAAACCACTATTTTCAAAAACAAACGTTGCAAAGCGTTTAGAGTGGAATAAAAACCTACAGAATTGGTCCCTAGAGCAGGGGGAAAATGTTATTTTCTCGGACAAGTCATCCCTTACCTTATTTCTGAGCACCAACCGAATATACGTGTAGAGACAGCCAAAAGAAGCATTTGACACACACTGCCTTCTTCCAACTGTTACACATGGAGGAGGATCTGTGATGATCGGGGTGGGGTGGCTATATGTTGGAAATCCGCCGGCCCAATGGTTGAACTTCTAATCTGGCCACCGCAGTCTCCACATTATTCAATATTTCTGGTGCATTTTAGAAAACGTAAGGAGCCGATATCCTCCACTATCATCACTACAAGAACTAGAGACTGTTTTAGCTGAAGAATGGACAAAAATTCCTTTGGAAACAATTCAAACTGTGTACGAATCCATACTTCGTAGAATTCAAGCTGTAATTTCTGCCAAAGGCGGTCTTACCCCATATTAAAATAAATTTGTTTCAAATTTTAACATGCTTCCATTATTTTGTCCTACCCCTGTAGTTTACGCTACTAATATCTGATATTTGACGTTTCACTTAAAACAGCAGATTTCTCGTAGAATATCTGTTTATGTAAAAGAAAAAGAGAGAAAATTCAAACACCTGAATCTAGGAAAATGCTTTTGTAGTAATTCTGCACAAACTTCATTCTACCTCTTACAAAAGCTACACATCTTTCGTCCGTTTACTTCCTACTTTTAGCTTACTCTAAGTAAATACACCAACGCATTCGGATAATAAGCTTTACTTCGACATACTGTAGGGAGATTCTACAAGATTAACGCGTGGGTACAGCTGTGTGGTTCAGAAGAACGCTCTGCGACAACAGTTTTTGATTCGATCCCATCGCAGGGCACTCGGGAAAATGTTTCTACCTAAGCATCGATTTATGAGCTGAGTTTAGAAGAAAAATTTGCGGAGCGCTCCTACATTATGTGGTGGGGGTAGAATGTCTGTCATGTTTACAGGAGATATGGGTTCGTGTCCCACAGGCAACCTTCTGATTTTTCTATCTGAAAGATTTTTAAACCCATTATGTCCACGCTATTGTTTATAGCTTTGTCTGCTTCGAGTTCTACTACTCCCAAAACGAATCATATCTACCTAACTACACACACACACACACACACAAACATACACACACACACACACAAACATACACATACACACACATATATATATATAGGTGCAGGAGTGGCTGCGTGATAAGAAGCTTGCTTCCCAACCACGTTTCCAGGTTCAGTCCCACTGCGTGGCACCATGGGAAAGTGTCTTCTAATATAGCCTTCGGCCGACCAAAGCCTTGTGAGTGGATTTGGTAGGCGGAAACTGAAAGAAGCCCGTCATATATATATGTATATATGTGTGTGTGTCTGTGTCTGCGTTTGTGTTGTTCACCACCACCGCATAAGAATCGATATTTGTGTGTTTACGTTCCCCGTAAACTAGCGGTTTAGCAAAAGGGACCGATAGTATAAGTACCAGAGTTACAAAGAATATCGAGTGGTTCGACTAAAGGCGGTGCCCCAACATGGCCGCAGTCAAATCACTGAAATAAGAAAAAGAGTAAAAGAATAACAGAAAAAAAAAATATATATATATATATATATATATATATATATATATATATATATATATATATATATATACATATATATATATATATATAATGGAACAAAAACGCAATAGAGGACAATAAAACAACCGGACAGATAGACGATACAAAGGAGAACAGGAAAAACAACAATTAGAAGGACAGGCAAAAATGACAAATATCGAAAACTAGAAAATCATTTTCGTACATTGTTTACAATCGTTTCATCTTCATTAAATATAACCAACCTTGTTTAATGTTCTAACAATTCCAGCAACAATGATTAATTTGGATATCTTTTATAGCACATGTTGGAAATGATTCCTCAGAACTCCGTAAAACGTAACATGCTGAGTGATTCTGCAATCTCGCAAATAAATACATTCCAGATTGTGTGAGTCTTCGTAATCACTTTTACGTAAGAGAAACAAAGGAATACAAGTAAAGAAGTGGACGAGGAAGGAGTCAGTAGAAATTGATAATATAATTATCTTCTTTCTTTGTTGATAAGTTTGCTCGTCGCAATAAAGGAACGCCAGTCTGTGTCGCCTGCAATAAATCGGATGTGGAGACATCCTGGTGCTGGCACTGCTAAGTTCAGCTCGTCTTGCCGTTTCTTTCTTTTGCATTCACATCAGACTCTGAGTCTAGACTTTAAAATGGCATATATTTTTTATTGGATCCCAAAACATTTATCCCATAAAATAACTACCTACCACCATTTACATACATTTCTTATATACGCATATTATATATATATATATATATATATATATATATATATATATATATATATATATATATTTATAATATTAATAATAATGATATGACAACAAAAGAATGAATGAAACGTCGATATTGTGTAAAATAGAGGAATTTATCTATAAATATATGTGACAATTAGTTGGTTGTCATAATAAAACTCATCCGAAACACATCTGAAACTCTGGCTGTGTGGTAAGTAGCTTACTTACCAACCACATGGTTCCGAGTTCAGTCCCACAGCATGGCCCCTTGGGCAAGTGTCTTCTACTATAGCCTCGAGCCGACCAAAGCCTTGTGAGAGGATTTGGTAGACGGAAACTGAAAGAAGCCTGTCATATATAAATATTTATATATATGTATGTATAAGTTTGTGTAGATGCTTGTGTGTTTGTACCCCCACCCACTGTCGCTTAACAACCGATGCTGGTGTGTTTACGTCCCCGTAACTTAGCGGGTCGACAAAAGAGACCGATAGAATAAGTACTAGGCTTACAAAGAATAAGTCCTGGGGTCGATTTGCTCAACTAAAGGCGGTGCTCCAGCATGGCCACAGTCAAAATGACTGAAACAAGTAAAAGAGTAAAAGATATATATATATATATATATATATATATATATATATATATATATCTTTTACTCTTTATATATACATATATATATATATTTGTATTCTTATATTCCTTTACTTGTTTCAGTCGTTTGATTGCGGCCATGCTGAAGCACCACCTTCTATAGAAAAAATCGACCCCAGGACTTTTTCTTTGTAAACCTAGTACTTATTCTATCGGTCCATTTTGCCGAACCGCTAAGTTACGTGGACGTGAACACACCAACATCGAATGTCAAGCGACAGTGGGTGGGGGGACAAACACAGACACACAAACACACACACACATACATACGACGGGCTTCTTTCAGTTTCCGTCTATCAAATCCATCTACATATATTTTGTACACACATTCAGAAAGTAAAACAATAACTATCACACAC
Organism: Octopus bimaculoides; assembly: GCF_046866305.1. Taxonomy (NCBI): domain Eukaryota; kingdom Metazoa; phylum Mollusca; class Cephalopoda; order Octopoda; family Octopodidae; genus Octopus; species Octopus bimaculoides. Next base: position 196,684,004 of record NC_142928.1, read on the forward strand.
ACGCACACACACACACACACACACACACACACACACACACACACACTCCACCTATAGCTAAGTTACTCTCTCCCACATAAATTTTATTGTGAGTCAAATGCTTTGCAATATTTCGGTGACTTATTTGTTTCGTTTTTCCATTTACAACAAGATCCGCCAAGCATTCCAAGTAGAGGTCATTCTTGTGCTGCGCCGTCAGAAGCCACCTTTCTGCCCGTTCTTTGACTGTACGCTTTGAGGCGAAGCTTCCACCTCTTCTTCGTTGATTAAGTGTCGCGAGTGCAGCCAGATTTGATGCAATATATGCATTTTTACAAGGCGCGGGGAGCTGGCAGAATCATTATACACACCGAGCGAAATGCTTAGCGGTATTTCGTTTGTCTTTACGTTTTGAGTTCAAATTCCGCCGAGGTCGACTTTGCTTTTCATCCTTTCGGAGTCGATAAATTAAATACCAGTTGCGTACTGGGGGGGGGGGGGCAATCTAATCGACTGCCCCACCCCTCTTCCAAAATTTCGGGCCTTGTGCCTAGAGTAGAAAAGAATATTTGCATTTTTACACACATTTCAAAACGAACCAAATATACCTGGAGACAGACGTATTTCATGTTCACACGGGCATAATTTTAACCACTCATTCATTTGCACACGCGCGAATTGGAATATTTTAATTGCAAAAAAAAAGGATATAATTAATACATACGCATATGGCGCAGGCGTGGCTGTAGGGTAAGAAGCTTACTTCCCAACCATATGGTTCTGGGTTCAATCCCACTGCGTGGCACTTTGGGCAAATGTCTTCTACTTGAGTCTCGGGCCGACCAAGGCATCGTGGGTGGATTTGGTTGACGGAAGCTGGAAGAAGCCCGTCGTATATATATGTATATATTTGTGTGTGTGTCTGTGTGTGAGTATATGTGCATGTATGTGCGTGTGTGTGAGTTTGTGTGTGTGTGTGTGTGTGTTTTCTTTTGATAAGGCAAATAGATAACAATCTGAAACCAGAATCAGATTTGTTATTAGAGCAGGAATATTTCTTTTCTTGCTGGTAGCAGTGTGACATAAGTTCCGATTTTATATGCGACTGAGGTGGGGTGGGGGAGGTAGGAGTAGTCGGGTGTGTTGATGTATTGGTGTACGAATGGGTGAATATGTGTGTGGAAGGGCCATGTTAAGGGCGTGTGTGTGTGTTGAATGTGTGTGAAATATGCTGGAGTTCTGGAGTTGTGGTTATTTTCAAGGAAAGAAACTCATTTTTTAACTTTTTACCTTCTTATTTTCAGTCATTAAACTGCGGCCATGCTGGGGCACTGCCTTCAAGCATTTTTAATCGGTGGCTTGAAATATGGGTAAATGGGAGGAGGAGGAGGAGGAGTTTATTAGGGTGAGTTTGTTGATGAGATTTTGTGTGAATGTGTGAATGTGTGTATACACACCGGCTTCTGTATATATACATTGGAAGGACCAACCACGCAGGTTTAAACAGGTGTATAGTCACGCGCAGATACAGACAAATACACACAAATGCATCGTCGTTTAGAGGCTCAGCCTCTCGTTTATATTGAGTGGCTTCTTTAAGGAGATTAAAAAAAGGTCTTTTGTAGCTATTTGCAAGGACTTCCTTACTTCCTTTCGCCTCTTTAGGCTTACAAATAGTATTATATATCAATCTCCTATTTACCTTTCGATTCTTCATTTGTTTCTTTGCCTTCTCCAGGTGAGTCCATTCCCTACATTTCTCCTTCTACTTACGGCTTATTTGGTCAACAATGTCTCTACAACCAAAGCGACAAAATTGCTACCATACCGGGCACAAAACGCTGAGCGGTATTTCGTCCGTCTTAATGTCCTGAGTTCATATTCAGCCGAGATCCAGTTTGCTTTCCATTCTTCTGAGGACGATAAAATAAGTAGATGTTGAACACTCGGGTTGGTCTAATCCACTTAACCCTTCCCACGAAATTGCTGGCCTTGTGCCAAAAGGTGAAACCCATCATTTATGTTTCCATCCAAATGAACATTTGCAATATTCTTTCTGCTTTTCTCGCAATTCCATTTCCTATTTTTAACTCATATTATTATTTATCCTCCGCCATATTTCTAAGGTACAGACGATAAGCAGCTTAGGGTTGTACAGTTTGTTTTATTTTTCTATTTAGATATTTGGGTATTTTTCCAATTCTTTCAATAAGTCATTAAACATATTTGTCTGCACTTTTGATTTACTCAACCTGATATATTTTGTTGCGTTTTGAAGGAAGTAGACGTGGTTAGACATAGCCATTGGCCCATAGAGGCATAAGGTTGCCACGTCTATACTCTAAAGACAACCTCTTTGTGGCCGAGATTACTAATCTTTACCACATTTGAGTCTCCAGCTCTTTTTAGCCTGGAGTGAAAAACACACACACGCTTTGTTGTTAAATATTTTTGGATAAAATATTTCGTTATTGTTTGTTTATTTGTGTAACAGTATGTTTGGTTCTTCTTCTAACGTACACGCCCACAAAAATTTGGAACAGAATTTCGAAAATTTTGTAAACAAGAACATGATTTTAGAAGAATCAAATTTGACAAGCGGGGGAAAAAATGATATGATAACCTTCAAATAAGCCAACTCAGACGTTTGCACGACACAGAAAAAAATCCAAAAGAAAAAAAAACTTTAAAAATTTTACAAACAACGAAGACGGCAACAAGCGCAGGAATTTTTTTGCTACAGTTCCATGCCAAAAACTGGTTCCGAATACAAGTCATCTTCTAGAAAACAGCTTAAGTGACGAAATTTTCTATTTTCTTGCCCCGCGATTTCATCGAGAAAATATAAAATTTGACTCACATGGAAGACGCAAGCGTGGCTGTGTGGTAAGAGCTTTGCTTCCCAACTCCATGGTTCCAGGTTCAGTCTCAATGTCAAGTGTCAGATTTGATAGATGGAACTGAAAGATACCTGGCGCATCCATATAAAAATATATCTGTGTGTGTGTGTGTCTTTGTGTCTGTGTTTCACACACACACACACACACAGACAACCACTTGACAACTGGCGTTGGTGTGCTTACATCCCCGTAACTTAGCAGCTCGGTAAAAGAACCGATAGAATAAGCATCAGGTTTTAAAAAAATAAGTGCTTGGGTTGATTCGTTTGTCTAAAATTCTTGCACGCGGTGCCCCAGCGTGGCCGCAGACTAATGACGGAAACGGGTAAAGAAAAAAATTGAATAACATATTTCTGCCTGTCAAATAGCTGAGGGGTTTTCGTAATGCCCTCAAAAGATTAGGTGAATGAAACTCCGTATTTAAAATAATGAGAATTCCATCACCGAGGAAAGGGGCATGGTCTTCAAAATCGACGTCGAAGTGAAGTGGCACGCTTTGTGCCGCAATACCTGTGACAGCGGGGCACAAGTGTAACAACTGGACGCCTTAGCCGTTATATCAATTTTTATGGGGTCGTTATCTTTACACTTGAGTACGGACAGGTTGTAGCCGCTGAGGTGACCAAAGCGACGTGCGGTCGGTTGAGGTTCTGGGGACTCCCCACTACCATCACCACCCGAAGTTCATTGATCCAGCCAAGAGCTGCCACCTATCGTCGATTCATGAAGAGAAGCGATACGACTGATGATGGCGTATGCGCGCACATATACGCATATGTATATGTGTGTGTGATTATGTATATATGTATATATGTATATATATATATATATATATATATATATATATATATATATATATATATATATATATATATATATATATATATATATATATATATATATATATATATATATATATATATATATATATAAGGTTGAGGAGGGTATTGGATTTAACCAAACCCAAAGATACAGGTAATACCGAGTAAGTGCTGTATACCGACTAGTTTTGCCCCAGTCGTTGTAGGAACAGGATTGGGGATTATAAGTCGTGTATTAGCGTGTGTATATATATATATACAGACACAGGAGTGGCTGTGTGGTAGGTAGCTTGCTTACCAACCGCATGGTTCCGGGTTCAGTCCCAATGCGTGGCACCTTGAGCAAATGTCTTCTACTATAGCCTTCGTCAGACCAAAGCCTTGTGAATGGATTTGGTAGACGGAAACTGAAAGAAGCCCGTCGTATATATATATATATATATATATATATATATATATATATATATATATATATATATATATGTATGTATGTATGTATGTATGTATATGTTGGTGTGCCTGTGTTTGTCACCCCCCCCCCCCCCCACAACATCACTCTTGACAACCGATGCTGGTGTGTTTATGTCCCCGTAACTTAGCGGTTCGGCAAAAGAGACTGATAGAATAAATACTACGCTTACAAAGAATAAGTCCTGGGGTCGATTTGCTCGACTAAAGGCCGTGCTCCAGCATGGCCGCAGTCAGATGACTAAAACAAATAAAAGAATAAAAGAAAAGCATACACACACACACACACACACACACACATATAAATATATATATATTATATATATTGTGTGTTAGATAATAAGGTATTAAAGCAATATGATTCTTCCCAGAAACAACAAAATGTGCTTCAACACACGAGTTCACATAAAGAATCTTGCAAACCAGATACAAAAACGAAGCTTTGTATCTCGATATATATGGGTGAAAAATTGGGAGGGAGATTCCACGTGGTGGTAAATATAAGATTTAAGGTGAAAAAGCACTGAAATCTTGTTTGTGTAGACAAAGATTATTTAACCCATTACAATACGTCGACCGGTTTCACTTCGCTAATCATGATTCAATGTTGTGAAATCATAAGTTTTTGATTTAATCTTGCTTAGACTCTCTTGTGTAACCGTAAAACTGTATCAACCTGCTTCTGCACAAGATCAAATCAAGAACTTATTATAATTTCATAATATTGAGTCATGATTAGCAAAGCGAAACCGGTCGACTCTGCACATATAGTAATGGATTAAAAAAACTTTACCTACACAAACAAGATTTCTGTGCTTTTTCACCTTAAAACTTATTTTATATATATTATACATATAAATGGTAATTTCTGTCTGTTATCATGTTGGTGCCTATACCAGCGAATCAATCTTCACGAAACTTTGCATACATGTTAAACTAACATCCAGTTCAATTATAGGCTAATTGGATTTCAATAGAAATCGATAATCGGCCCTAAAAATCGATAATGGATCCCCTATTCATTATCGATTGGGCTATTATATGATAAAATGATTCGGGTGCAAAAAGCGTTAGGTTGAGGGAAATGTGGTGACATAACGAGGGTGGCTGATATCAGGGAAGGGGAGAAGACAGAGACACAGGGAATGTGAGAGACAGAGAGAAAGAGAGAGAAAGAGAGAGAGAGAAAGAGAGAGAGAAAGAGAGAGAGAAAGAGAGAGAACGAGACGCAGGGACAACGGTAGAGAGAGAATGTGTTTACTGAAGGGACAGCGATTTTTAATACTTTGTTCTTTAATTTTTACCTAACACTTTAGTGAATTAACTATCGTCTGCTCAGTCAAAACTTTTACTATATGCCCAACAACATATGTTAAACTAACAAGTGAAAGGTAAAGTGTTTTTATATTTGTTTTCAAGTCACCGTATTAAGATTTATTAAAACTTGACCAACGTACTGAAACAATAAAACTATAGATAACGTCTTTCATTTCCTTCCATAGATGAATGGCCCGTCGTTGTCGACCAATTTCTATAATATAATGTCTTATATGAATTTTTGCTTATTCCATGTCAGACCATGCCTTCATCGATAGATAGGCATCTTGATCAGGACAGATTTGTCCAATTTTTCGCAAAAAATTCCTTGACAATCTCTTCCTTTTTTAAATTATTCACATGTTTGATCAACCGTTTCCTATGACTTTATTCATTAAAATTTATTAAAACTTCAGAAGTTCTTACAACTTTGGTCGTCGTAGTGCTTTGCCTTCGTTTGTTTAACAAAAATTTCTCCTCGTAATGATTCTGCTTTCATTTTTCTGATAGACAGCTATTATGCAGAAAATGCCAGCTTCTAAATCCTGTTTTTCTGATTAGGTAAAATTGATTAAACATTAAACCCCAGTATCAGGGAAAGGGAGGAGACAGGAAGAGACAGAGAGACAGGGAATGTGTGTGTGTGTGTGAGAGAGAGAGAGAGAGAGAGAGAGAGAGAGAGAGAGAGAGAGAAAGAAAGAGAGAACAAAAGACAGGAACAGAGCGAAAGAGAGAGAATGTGTTTACTGGAGGGAACGGCGATTTTTAATACTTTGTTCTTTCATTTTTACCCATCATTTAACGCAAACGCTTTAGTGAATTAACTATCGTATGCTCAGTCAAAACTTTTATAAATACAGGGACAGAGCGAGAGAGAATGTGTTTACTGAAGGGAACAGCGATTTTTAATACTTTGTTCTTCAATTTTTACCTATCACTTAATGCATACGCTTTAGTGAATTAACTATCGTCTGCTCAGTCAAAACTTTTACTATATGTCCAGCAACATATGTTAAACTAACAAGTGAAAAGTGAAGTGTTTTTATATTTGTTTTCAGATCACCGTATTAAGATTTATTGAAACTTTACCAACGTACTGAAACAATAAAACTATAGATAACGTCTTTCATTTTCTTCCATAGATGAATGGCCCGTCGTTGTCGTGCATATTTTACAATAAAATGTCTTATATGAATTTTTGTTTATTCCATGTCAGATCATGCCTTCTCCAACCATTGTCAGGACCTATGATTAGGACAGATTTGTGCAATATTTCGCTATGATAATAATCAACCATCAATCAATTGCTTCATAGTCGCACATCGTCAATCCTCTCATCCTTCCAACCATCCACCAATTCAGCTTTGATATTACCTTACCATTACAATCAATCAATTTTAAGATTCAACTGTATTCCTTGCCAGTGTTTCTAAATCTATCCGACGTCGTTGTGTATTTGTAAATCTATTTGTAATTTAAACGGAAACTGAACAGGGAATGGAATAGGACATGAAACTGGAAATAACCCCCGCTTTTCCGGGTATTACCTGGAAACTCAGCTAGTATACACGCACGCACACATATGCATATGTATATATATATATATGTATATATATATATATATATATATATGAATATGTGTGTGGGTGAATATGTGTGAAAGTATATAAGCATGTATGTAAGTGTGTATGTGTGCATGTGCGTGCGTGCGCGTCCATTTACGTCGCATTTACTGAAAAACGATTTTTTACTCAATCCTGTTTTTTTTTTGTAGCTCTATGCGAGCTTCCTCGAACGTCCTGTCCCGTGATATTTTTATGTAAAATGCTGTTCTACGTATGAGCTCTTGTGGCCAATAAGTGAAAGGATCATCATCATCATCATCATCATCATCATCATCATCGTGTGGAGTCTCAATAGACGTACAATTCCTAATGAATGTTAGCGGAAGACCACAGAAACATTCCGTCGCCGTCGACTATGGGAAACGAAAACCCATGACAACGGCAGTGCGAGAAAGAAGGTCAAGCTGCTATAAATGAGGAAGTAAAGGCCATCTGAAGACTTTCTGCTCGGAGGAACTCTTGAAGTGAAAATATAGAGAACGTCAGCGCCAGCAGCAACAACAGCAATAACAGTAGATCTCGGAGGTCACGGTTTCTAATATTGTCAGTCGCGGCTGCGAGAATGACCAGGAGACTCGTCGTGTTCCTTGCACCCCTTGTGACCAAGAAAGAGACAATTAGGAAAGCAAGAAGACTTTTCTCAGTAGTACCGCCCCATCCTAGAAGAGGAAAATAACAAAGAACAGAAAAGTCGACCTGTCAGGGACAGTGGAAAAGGAAAGGGGGGGAACTAGAATCCTAAATAGAAAAAGATGTGGAAGTTAAGCAAGACATCATTCCTAATCTCCAAATGAATGACTTACGGATTAAAGAGATGAGCAACTTCGACATTTAAAGAGAGATTGAGAGCAGATTTGCGAGGAGTTGCGCTCCGATGATGTGGAGCGTGCAGGGAAGGACTGCTCGGGAATCTTTAAATCACAAGGACGTGCAACTTGCCTACCCTCACACCTGAACTGCTCTTTAGGGACGCGATGATTAAGGGACAAAGGCGAAGTGCATTGGAACATGAAGATGATCGTTGATACAAGAAGCCCTAATCAGATCTAGTTTGTTTTCTTTAATTATATGACTTTTAATTGTCTGTGTTTATCTGTATTCTTTAAATTATTCTCTAATTTAAAAAACAGAGACATTTTAATATGCCTCATTATATTACATAATATATACATATAGATATACATACATATGTATGTGTATGTATGTATGTATGTATATATATATATATATATATATATATATATATATATATATATATATATATATATATATATATATATATATATGTATGTATGTATGTATATACACATATATATAATATATACATACGTGACCAGTGGCTATCTCTCTCTCTTTATTCCTCATGTTTTACAAGAGACAAGACACACTTTTACCTGTCTCCTGTCAAAACTCGTTTCTCCAGCGTTCACCACTTCACCTCATGATGGCTTAACAGCTCTTACCGTTTGTTTTAACTGTTTTGTTCTTACTGTCCTGTTTTTGTTACCACTTTAACCCTCTGCAAATCCCAAGTTTTATTTAATTTGCTTTACGGGAACGACTGTTTTAACGAAGACGCATCTTGTCCCAACGTTCGAAATGCGGAGTAGATAAAACAGGGGACAACTGATGAAGGGAATGTTCTTTATGTTGCCTGACTCGTTCCTCTATTTGTTTCTTTCGTTGTTCCAAAACCAAAGTTCGTTTTCCACGTTTTTGTCTTTTTGATGGTCTCGTTTTTCATTTTGTTCGTTTTTTTGAAGTCCTGTACTCATATATGCATATATATATATACATATACATATATATATGTAGGTATGCACATATATGTATGCATACATGCATATATATCATTTATATCATATATACATACATATATACACACACACACATATATATATATATGTATATATATATATATATATATATATATGTGTGTGTGTGTGTGTGTGTGTGTGTGTGTGTGTGTGTGTGTGTGTGTGTGTGTATGTACATATATGTATATATGTATGTATTATATATTTATATCATAAATGTTCGTCTAATTATTTTATTCTATTACGTAACAAATCGCTTTTAAATATCTTGGTTTTGTTTATCCCGCTTTGAAGAAATGTATCCAGGTAGGGAAAAAAATATACCTTTTGGTTGTATTACCACCCTCTGAATTTAAGTCCCTCCGAACTCAGGTTCACTATTCCTCCTGCCGGGAACGACAAAATAAAGTACCAGTAAACTACTGCGGTCGATATTTAATCAGCTAAAACCTCTCACACCTAAAGTTATGGCATCGTGACTACGTAAGAAATCGTCACTACTACTACTACTACTACTACTACTACTACTACTACTACTTGTGGTGGTGGTGGTGTCGAGTTGGTTAACGCCATAATATCCGCTGAGCATTAATCGTTTCTTTTCTGCTGGTAAATATTTACAATAAGGAAGTCTACAGACGTGATAATTGGTCTGATTCGTTATCGGTGTCTGCACACAAGGGCAGACAACTGTTTATTTACCGATTCCTGATGGAGACAGATATTACGGCTAATAGTTTAAAACTAAAGGTTTCTAGTTCGAATCGTGTCTGTGACTGTAGAAATATCTGGGAATAACACATCTACTAGCGATAGGAATTAGAATTGATGTAAACAGAGGAGATCTATGAATTGTGAAATATATATACTGGAAAGGCGAGGAATTGATATGATATTGTTAATACTACTACGGCACTCCGTCGGTTGCGACGACGTGGGTTCCAGTTGATCCGATCAACGGAACAGCCTGCTCGTGAAATTAACGTGCAAGTGGCTGAGCACTCCACGGACAGGTGTGCCCTTAACGTAGTTCTCGGGAAGATTCAGCGTGACACACAGTGTGACAAGGCTGGTCCCTTTGAAATACAGGTGCAACAAAAACGGGAAGAAAGAGTGAAAGAGAAAGTTGTGAAAGAGTACAGCAAGGTTCACCACCAGCCCCTGCCGGAATTTCGTAGAGCTTTAAGTGTTTTTGCTCAATAAACACTCACAACGCCCGGTCTAAGAATCGAAAACACGATCCTACGACCGCGAGTCCGCTTCCGCAACCACTGAGCCATTGCGCCTCCATATTGTTAATATATACAGTAAAAGAGTGAGGAATGGATATTTAAATTGAAAATATACTCGGTTAAAATTCTTGAAAATATGGAATCTAAATAACGATAGGCGCGGCCATAGCTGTGTCATTGTAGGTTCGATTTCACTTTAAGACTCCTTTGGTTGACCAATGCCTTGTGAGTAGAATTTGGTAGATGGAAATGCGTCTATGTTTCTGTAAACCGACGAATCATATTGTACATAGATGAAATATATGTGTGTGTGTGTGCGTGTGTGTGTGTGTGTGTGTGTGTGTGTGTGTGTGTGTGTGTGTGTAGACGTAGGAGTGGCTGCGTGGTAAAAAGCTGTACTTTCCAACCACGGGTGGCACCTTGGGCAAGTGTCTTCTACTGTAGCCTCGGGCCAACCAAAGCCTTGCCAGTTGATTTGTCAGATGGAAAGTAAAAGAATCCTGTCGTGTGTGTGTGTGTGTGTGTGCTTGTGCGTGTGTGTGTGTGTGCTTGTGCGTGTGTGTGTGTGTGCGTGTGTGTGGAAAGAAACTCGTGGAGAGCGTAACAACAAATAAAAAGAAAAATGGAACAATATATATAAAATATATATTATATATATATATGTATATATATATATATATTTTAGATATATATATGTATATATGGGTATGTATATATTAAGAAAAAGGTCGCCAGAATTTGAAAAAAAAATCATTTTCTTCATTATTATTTGCGCTTTCTTTCGTTTTTCGAACCTGTCTGACAAGTTCTAGAAATGAACGAAAGCGCTAATAATAATGAAGAAATAAAAAGATTTTTTCCAATATTTTGGCGACCCTTTTTCTCAATATTCAATATCTGTATACCACACCTAACACTCTATGCATATATACGTGAGTGTTTGTGTGGGTGGGTGGGTGGGTGGGTGGGTGTGTGTGTGTGTGTGTGTGTGTGTGTGTGTGTGTGTGTGTGTGTGTGTGTGCGTGCATGGATGTATGTATATGCGCTACGATTATACTATTTTTTTTCTGGTTTAAACTGATGGTAAATGGTGTAAGGCTTGAATTCAATTAGCGTACTTCCGTTTAATAGCATAAAGAATTGCACGAAATTTACCATTAATAATGAGTGCAGAACGTTGGTCAACTGTGACAGTAAATGTTGTGTTAACTGTGTCAACGATCTTGAGTGGAATGATTGGCTTCGTTGTGGTCAGTTTTAATGGCCAGAGGGAAGGTTAGTTGATAAGTAGTTTAGTCACGTAAGCGAGACGGAAGCTGCTGACGTGGTCTAAAGTCAATGTCCTCACATCACGTCAAAGTCGAATTAAACTGAGGACGTTGTCCAGCACAAGGAATATTGGTTTAAAATTTAGGAACAAGGCTAGCAATTTCGGAGGTGGGGTGGTGGTGGTGGTGGTGGTGGTGATAGTGGTGGGAAAGTCAACCCCAAAACTCAACTGGTATTTATTTTGTTGTTTCCAAAAGAATGAAAGGCAACGTCGACCTTGGCGGAATTTGAATTCAGGACGCAAAGACGCACAAAG